>NW_010431882.1:0-34026 GCF_000710305.1 Buceros rhinoceros silvestris
GATAGGGAAGGTATTACGTTATCGGATCTTAGTGTTTTACCTCAGCCAAACCGGTGACATCTATAAAAACCAACTAACAAAATGAAAAAATGTATTAAGATTTTCTCCCTTTCCTTGGCAGAAGTAATTCCTCTCTAGCAAGCAAACTTATTGCCCTACAGCTACTAACTTCTCTGAGACCAGAGAAAGGCCCAGAGAAAGACATAGATATCCACAGATGAAGACCTGACACATAAGGAAGATGAAATCTAGGAAAACAGGGCTATTGCACGCATTATTCTGTTAAGAAAAGCAACTTATGGCATATTATGGCTGCTTCTTGGCAAAGTCATTGATGCCATTGATTTTTTTGAAGGCTTTGACCTTCTCCAGTACTGAGTAATTAATTCATAGAATGGCTGAGATTGGAATGGACTTCCAGGGGTCATCTGGTTCTACTCTCATGCTACAGGAGGAACACCTAAACCTGGTTACCCAGGACTATGTCCTGACACCTTTTTAATATCGCCAAGGAGAGAGACTCTACAATCTCTCTGGGCAACCTCTGCCAGTGCTGGGGTCATTCCTCCCTAGTTGCACGACTTTGTATTCCTCTTTGCTGAAATTCATAAGGGTTCTGTCAGCTTATTTATCCAGCCTGTCAAGGTCCCTCCAGATGGCAGCATGATTGTCTCAGACACTCCTCCTGGTTTTGTGTCAACAGCAAACTTGTTCAGGGTACATTCTAGCCCATCATCCAAAACATCGGTGAGAAGATCAAACAGGAGGGGACCTGGTTTGATACCTGGGTTCACTGCTGGTTTCTGGCCTCCAGCTAGATGTTGAGTTGCTGATCACCACCCTCTGAGCCTGGCTACTCAGCCAGTTTTCATCCCACCTCACTGACTGCTCCTTCAGTCAAGGTGAACAATATTCACAGTAAAAACTGACATGAAGAAGGCATGCAGCTTCTTGTTTTGAGGAACTCTGTGTTTGAGGAAATAGACTTCTAAGATTATTGCTATCTAAAAAAAAATCCATTAGTGATAATTTGAATCTGGTTTCCTGTACTTTCTCATCTGCTATTGGTCTCTTGTGCATTAGAATAACTGGACCTATAGCCTAACACCTGGAATAAGACCTCTCACTTTATTTTTCTAATTCATGTTTCTTATTTGCCTGACTAAACACCATGCACACCCTTGACAATAAGCAAAGAAAGACAGATCACCACAGGATAGCTTTAGCATCTTAAAATTTGAGTTGAAGAACCTACTTTTCTTTTTTCATATACAGGGTTGTCGAGGAAGACTACGCTCTTGCTTTTAAGCTCTTCAGTTAATTCCTGAAATCTGGTTGAAGGACTCCACTCCTATGTATATAATCCATCTGACAGCTTTTGCTTACTCTGTCACATGGTAATGCTGTTCACTTCGAGAGTTCACACTTACAGAGGTGAAAGAAGGAATACAAAAATTTATGGCAAGAAGAGAGAAATCTGGGAAACAAGGTGAAATACCAGTGGGAAATTATACATCTATTAACATCCCATATTTCTGCTTTCCCTAAATATTCTCAGTAACTGTGAAGTAACAGAGAGAGCTGCAGTGACAGTTATAATACACTGATAGATTTGATCTGCTGACTTATCAAAGAATAGTGAATTGCGTGCTTGATCTATCCGAACAGGCCCATGAAACTTTGGTATGCAGAAATCTGTGATGACGTTATTGCCTTATCTCCTGAAACATTGTAAATGCTGTCACTATTCTTGAGTAAGGCAAGGTGGTTACAATATCAGAAAAAAAAAAAACTACCAAGAGGAGAAATATTCTTTAGCAGGTGTCTATCCAACATGTTAAAACTAATTATACTTTTGTTAACTATTATCTAAATTGTGTCTGACAGAGATATGCTGAATTAATTCTATTATTCTTTTTCTTTTTTTTCATTCCAAATGAAATACGTGAAACATTCTCATTGTTCTGTCTGGAAAATAAATGTCAGCTGAGGAGAGCACCATTAGTCTAAGCCTTGAAAATGACATAAAATGGAAGTATCAATGCACTAAATATGCATTGTTAGGCGCTTGCAAATACAAAAAGTTGTGCTAATGCTGTATTGAGAGTCTTATTGGAATGTGAGGGAAAACCTAGAAAAGTGCTTTCTTGCTTTTAACATTTTAATCACATAAGGAAGTTCAAATTTCATAACTAAGACTTGTCTGTTTTGAGTAACTGGTTTTGAATGTGTCATTTTATGTATGAGGGCTGCTCCGAAAGTAATGCCTGTTGTTTTATCATGTTGGCCCATGACACCAGAGGTGGATGTTGATGGTCTGGCAGTAGAGTTGAACCTTCCCACCAATATTCTGTTAAATTTTGTGGCCCCATGACAGACGGCAGCAGAGGGGCAGTATGACAATCTGCTGTCTGACATGGCAGTGCATACCAAAGCAAAGGTGTGGAACCGAATTCCTCCATGTGGAAGAAATTGCACCCATTGACATTGATGTTTGCTGGGTGTTTAGGGAGACCAAACAGTGGGTGTCAGCACACTGAGGGAGTGGGTGGTGGTTCCCGCAGTGGCGACAGTCACAGTGGGTCACCCCCGCTGGTGCAGGTTTTTATGAACACAGTACACAGACTCTTGTTCATCGCTGGGGAGAATGCACAGTAACGGTGGTGACTGTCAAAAAAAAGTGTTTTGTAGATGAGAATTTGCTCTGTCAAATAGTGTTATTGTGCTCTTTGTATCTGTTGTAGTTTCCATGGAAATACGACATCAACAGGAGGCATTACTTTCAGAGAGAATTACACAGAACAAAACTGAGAGACCTGTGCAAAGGAGAGGTATGTAATAAAGCATGCGCTGTAGGAACTACCTTGCACTCTAAGAACACAAGTGAGAAAGATTAGTAAGGGTTTGGGGCCAGGGAACACAGAAATGTGCACACACTAAGAGAAATCATGGAATGAGGAAATAGGCCATCCTCTGTTACACAAACAGAAGTCAAAGTAACAAATACTTGCTAGTTCTACCTGCTAGTTTTGGAACATAAAGAAAAAGCAAATACATGTATACCAGTTTTCTGAAGCAAGAAATATTTTAGCAGAGTTACTTCCTACTTTAAAGTAATGCTTTTAAAAATTGTATTTCAAAAACCTAATTGTTCTTCATCTTAATTAGAAAGCAAATTAAAAAAAAATCATATAGACCTCAGGATCACTTCCTAATAGGGCTTCCATTTGGAAGATAGATTGATTTTGATTGGTAGTCTACAGTTAAACATAGCAGAAGAACTGTTTTACAAGGTATCTGCAAAACATCTTTTAGAAATTAAACCTCTATATCTCCACATATGAGAGAATTTAGTATTTGGATGATTAACTGAGATTATACTATTCCAAATCTTCTCTTAGTGTTTTGAAAAATCTACACTTCCACATGATCTATTAGGATTGATATCAATTATGAATTCAAGCAAATACCAAAGGACTTACTCTCCAGTCATACTCTGTGGCTTTAATTTCATTAAAGCAAATTAATTGCAAGCCAGTTTACTGTTAAGACAGCAGGGTGTTGTAAATTCTATTTTAACTGTTTGGAAGGTATGATCCAACAAAATTAACAGAAAAAAAACCCTCCTGCTGTTGAGAATGTACTGCTATTAGGTTTATTTGCTGAATCTCACCAGTGAAGGGAAAAAAAGTAAATTCATCAGTTTTAAAAAGCTCAGGAAAAGGCAACAAAAATTAGATTTGAGCAATGATTGGGCACAAGTCCATTTTATAGAAATTTGCACTAATGCATTTGTATAAGAGAGATGGATTTGATTTAATCTTGCAAAACAAGAATGCTCTAACATGCCTGACTTGTGAGACTCAGCCAACTCTGTCACTAATAGAAAGAGAGCAAGCAGTTTGCACGAAGCTGCTCAGCCTATCCAAAGTCTGATGCAGACTCTACTGAAGAACCAGTATTTATTTAACACGTTTCTTTTTGTTTTTTTCCCTTTTCTTTCTTTTTGAGGGTCAAGAAGTGTATCTGAAATTTGTATTCCTACAAAATGAAGATCAAATAATAGTTGGTAGTACATGTTGGTACAGGAATGCTCTTGCTTCTGCATGATCTAAGATGAAAATATCACTGTTTGACCCCACTCATGAATTACGGGGATGCTCTTCGGGCCTGGTTGGGGAAGGAGAGAGATTAGAACAGTCGATTTGTATAACTGTTTTTGCAGTTGCAGGAGCTACAAGTCAAAACTCTCTAGCTCGTTCTAAAAGTCTAGATAAAACCTTTTCTGATCATTTGATCTTACATTTATTAATCTGTGTCATTTGAATTTTTCGTAAGGAGCTCATGGAGATGTCTTGAAATAGTTATACCAACATCTTTTACGTAGCACAGTGTCTCATTTTCTGACTCTTAGTACATAATATTTTAACACAGTCCCTAGAATTCATTCCTTCCTAGCTTCAATTTAAAGCAAGAATGGAGGCAACGTAGACTTGCTGCTAGGAGGATTGGGTGTAGCATGTGAGGGACATGCGGAAACAGCTCTACTGGCAAATCCTAAAAGTTGCGTGATGGAGAGGTTTTTTTTTTTATACAACAAATTATTTTCTAATATGAGAAGGGGTCCCTTCTTTATGAACTAAAATATAAACTAATTGTGTAGGTCAAGCACAAAAAATTATTAAATAGCATATGCACAGAAAGAAATGTCCAATTAAAAGCAATCCCTATTAGCATTTTGGCTTATTTGATATCATTAAGATGAAAATGCTAATCTATTAATTCCATCAATATCTAATACTCTGAGATTAGAAATAAGAGGGACTAATTGTGAACTAGTTAACAGAAATCTTTGCCTGCTGACATAATAATATGTTGTTAATCTAAAATTTGTCTTACAATCACGTCATATTATAACAAGAACATAGGGGCTGATTTACCTGAGCTAGGATACGGCCTTGAGTATTAATCATCTTTAAGTGTATGGTTTTTGGAATTCAAAATAAAAGATTAAAAGCAAAGTCAGGTATTTAGCCATTTACAATTTAAATTTAGGATGAAGGAAAACTGCTACTAATATCACTACCAACCGTGGCGATGCCTCACCTGACACAAGAACAAAACAACTTCTACACAAACAAAAACATCTCTGCAAGGGATACAACACATTCCCTGATTTAAACTGCAAGAGCTTTTAAAATTATGTCCAGTCAGTTCCCAGAATACGCTCTTATGGACATGACAATCCTTTTACAGCATTGTAGTAACCTGGGCAGACAACATAACATGCTGCGAATATGCTTTCACAACCAGAGCAAGGCTCCAAAACAGAAATTAACTCATCAGTTGCTAATTTTGGCACAATTTCTTTTTTTTTTTTTTTTTTTGCGTGTGTGTGTGTGTTGGTTATTCCTAGACAAATTAAGCAAATAGTAGATACATTTACTTCAAAATTAATTATGAAAATACTGTGATCACAGCCCTGGAAAGCAGTTCTGATGAATTTCTCTGCAGATACATTAAAATTCTTTATGGATTTAGAAACCGGACATGGATCTATTTTTAATCCTTTACTTCTTTTTTTCGTGTCACAAAATCTTCATTAATAACATGCTGGGACTGGAACTAGCCTTTTCATTTTACAATTTCTCATTTCTTAAACACCAAGAACATTCCACAAGCGCTGTGATTAATTCTCTCTTTAGTAAGACTTATCTCTCTTGAGCCAGTTTGATAAAGTACTTACACCTTGATATACTTTACACAGATGAATAAAGACTCTGTTTGATACCTCCAAATACTGTAGGAATTACAAGCTTTTTAGAATATTCTGCACCTGAATGAACTAATAAGGAGCTTCCCTTAACCAGATGTTGTAGAAGGAAAACTGATGGATGGATGTAAGTAAAAGAGGGAAAGGAGATATTTGTTTAACAGTTCACAAGAACAGATACAATAAAAATGTTCCAAGACTCAAGTTGGAAATGGGAAACTTTTGTAGAAAGGCAAATGCTTTCTTTCTAGATGAAAGATTAATAAATATTTTAAAAAGATTTTTTTCATTGACATGAGTAATGTAAAAATGAGGATAATCAAGAAAAGTTCATTACAAAAATCTATAATTTGTGATGAAATATACTTTATCAAAGGGGAAATTAAACAATTTCCTTTTAAAGTATTGCTAAGAATAAAAAATATTTTTAACCATATCTTTCATAAGTATTAAGAAATGAAATATTTCATTTAAGTATTTTGCTTGTTATAAAAATTCTTATCACAGGTATTTCTAAATCTTAGCAACAAATAAATGAACAACTGACCTAGAAGAAACCTAAAAGTAAAAAAGACCTTGTACAAAAGCTATTGAGCTAAATTAAATTTTTTTCATGTAAGACCTTGTGGAAAGGCTATTGAGCTGAATTAAATTTTTTTCATATATGGTTAAAAGGCTGAATTTTTGTTTTAGACCTCCCAACTTTTAATTTTAAGTATTAGTAACTGTAATAATTGAGAGGTGCAGTACAAGCCATGACAAAAGCGCAATTATTAATTCCAATTATTATATCCAGTGTTAAGCTCTGATTTCTTTCACTGTCTGGAGAACTAAAGTTGTGACAGGTACAGCAAAACTCCACAAACCTTTAGACTGATGTTAAGAAGAGGGAGCCTGCTGTGCCCGCGATACTGTCAGACTGCACCACAGCATGCTGTAACCTGCTGGGCAAGGCAGGAGTCATGCAAATTTATAGCCGTAACTACCACGGGTTACAGTACAATTTATAGGCAATATTTAAGATCATGATGAACAGAAGACTGAGAGTTTTACAGGAAATTTCTTTTTTTCTGTTGTTCACAGAATTACACTTTTTTCAGTTCTAAGTCTACTCTAATAGAAGAAATTCTGGAATACAATGAAGCATGCTTAGGATATCTGACCATGCCAAGTATTTGTAATTTCTTTTGACTTCCTTGAATGTGCATTTATATGTTTGCGTGTGGTGCCCAGATTAAGTCCGTCTTCCATATGATACTGTGCCAGTGCTCAAGAGAATGGAAGAATTAATTCATATATATATATATTTATTTATTTAGAATGTCCAAGAGGAAATGTTATAATATTTAGAACAATATTCTCGCATCTCTAAATATCTGAGCTCTCACATAACAGAAGGGAATGTGTCTTTCAATTATTCAGTACCCATGTCTTCTCAAAAGCTTAAAAAACTTTTAAAAGAGGAGTTTTGAAATACAAAGAGCAAAATAGACTAATCAAGAAAAAATATTCTCGTACCATTAATGGACAAGACAGTTAGTTCTAGGTCACTTATTCCACATGAAGGAAACAGTTGCTAGTGGATAAATAAAAGTACTTGGTTAACTTTTGGTGTTTCTGCTCTTCCAGATATTTTCCGTAGTTCCAAATCACTAAGATGCCATAAAATAATTTTTTTATGAATGAGTCACATCAGCTTTATCATTTTCTTTGGTGAAGCTTTACTGGTTTGCCAATTTACAACTAAGTTCACTGGTCAAGTTTTTATATTCTTGATATGTTAAGGTAGAGGTGTTACTATACTCCACCCACAATGGTTTGTATGGTGTTTCTGTAAGCCACAAATTAAAATTTTCTAAAATTCTGCAGCATGCCAATATTTTATTGGATAACAGCACTGTTAATTGAAAAATTTCTTCTGGATTATGTAAATCAATTAAGATTATTGGTTTTAAATGCCATAGACAAAAGGAAAAATTATGATAATCTAGGTTTTTATTCTCTATAGTACTTTCCCTTTTAAAACCAGTTTTATTAATTTTTTTTTCAGTTTTCCAAGCTCTTGCTAAAGTGAAGGAATTTGTCAAATCATAATTAAGATAATGGTTTCTACCATCTTCAGTTTAGCTTAATTCTAATGTTCAGGTTCTTAGTTATCTTTTCTTTAACCTTTATTATGTATTTTAAAGATATTGAAGTGATAAATCCAACACAGTTTAGAATTGTGAAGAACTGTCCAGCAAATGAAAACCACAAATTCTGTATTTTTTTATATCTAAAATGATCACAAAACGGTAAGAATTTGGTGAAGAAATAATATATTAGAAACAGGATAATGTGCTACTTCAAACTATAATTATTTTAGACAAAATTTAATTATCCTTATATGTTATAGAAAGCAAACTGCAGGTAAAAAAGTAAACTCTACAGAAACTTAATGTTTCTTGTAGCCCCAGGTGAGCAAGGTCACCAAATTAGAGCACAGATACACACCATCACGGCGAGTTTATGTATCTGCACATGTAATCATTTCACTTCTCACCTTCTGCCCATCTATGACATAAGTAGATTTAGAACAGAGCATCACAAACATCACTTTACAGCACCTTAGCACAAATTAGCTGAGGCAAAATGTGTTAATTTCTATATTCTACTATTTCAGCGTATTTTCCTTCTACATATTTTTGTTGTAAATTTTGCATTCTGAAGTCCTTTGTGAGAGATTTTTCACTTTCAACTTTTTGAACAGGTTAGTGTTTTGATGGCAAGTGAACAACAGTTGGAGAGTTAGAGAAGAATATTCACACCACTTGCTTATGTCATCTAGATCAAGCACCTCAATTAAGAGTAGTTTTCACAGAGCTTATAGAAAAGGAGCATCTCCAGAGAAGTACTCAGAACTGCTAAGCAAATGTCAGGAGATATTTATGATTATACTCATCTCTTTCTTCTGAAATCTGCTGACTCTGCGATCCATTTTTCTTTTTTAATCACTGTAAAAATCAATGCTAAATTTCAATGATGCCATATCCTCTGGTAGATGATGAGAAGATACTCTTTCCTTGCTCTGCTCGCTTAAATCACAGGCTCAGTCAGAATACTTATCTTCACTTTTCTTCCTGGACAAGATAAGAACGCTATCATTCAGAGTGTTATAGGGAGTTTAAATACTATCGCTTGCAGTTCTGTGCTGAGCAAAGATGATAGTGTTAATGGCCGTGTGGTGAGCCATAGCAAACCACCTACAGCTTTGTACTGAGCTAAATTGACACTACCTATAGTGCCATGACTAAAACACTCCTTTTCACAGTTGCACACCATATTAAGGGCAAACACTAGAAGCACAGGCCGTGGTGCACTCACCACAGGGCTCACACCCCGGTGGACATCAATGGTACAGGAATGGTTTAAACACAGAGTTCAAGAGCTGCATTAATCGTAGCGGTGCTAAGTAAAAAGCATTAAAAGACTGCACAAGCCCTTTGTTCCCCCAACACAGAACAACACACAAATCCCAACCAAAACCAGCTCTGGTGGAGCATTTAACAAAATGCTCAACAAAGCCTTTCTACCTGAAGACCCGACATTAAGGTGAATAATTCCAATGAAGTAAAACCAAAACCACTACTGAAAGTGGCCTCAGTACATAGCACAGCTAGCCATGCTGAAGAAAAGCCAAAATCACAGGATATTTTCCTCAGTATTATCAGCATTTTCACACTACTGCGTTTAATAGGGAAAAACCTACCTATCAAAGCAGTCCACTGAGCAAAGCAGTTAGCAGTCACGGTGCTGTACGGAGTTCGACAGACTCTGCCTCCCACAGTCTTGGCACTGAACAATATATGCACATTTCATACTTCTTGATGGGAGATTTATTTTACACACTTTATTTTCATTCAGTTTAGGATAGAGATATAGTTACACTACAGTTAAGAAATTGCTCTCACTAAAATGTTAGCAGCAATTAAACAACGACACCTGTGGAGTTGACAAGTACATTTTTAAGTTTGGGACAGCAAGAAATTCATTCACGGATACCTATGTTCATGTGCTCACAAGCATATGATGTGTATTTATTCATTATTTGAAAAGATGTATGACCTCTCCATATCAGCCAGCTTGTCCCCGATATGGAGAATCTGACATTCTTATATAATTCAGTAATTTTTGCAAATATAAATCAAGTTCTCAAGACAGGCATTCACGCCCACGTTTTTGGGGTCATGGCAAAAAGGAGCAGTGTTTTCAAATGGTACTAAGACCTTTTACATGATCAACTGAAAAACAAACAAACAGAGAATCAAAACTACACCTGCTTTTTTAGCACATGAAAGACTTCTTCAGATATGATACAGGAAATAATCATTAACTTCATATTGGGTAACATTGATCTGAGTTTAACCTACTGCCACTACTCAGGTGGGAAAGTTTGAAAAAAAAAAAAAAGATAGTTAACACCTGGGGAGCAGAGGAGAATATTTGCAAGGAGACAGCTTACCTTGTCACTACCTCTAACGCAGGGAATTATATAGAGAGAAACTATGGACTTAAGCTTTGGGAGTAAAATTGTAAGGCTGCAGAGAATTTAGAACCTTAATAAGTCCATGACTTTTCATGCCAGCACAGCAATGAGTTTAGCTCCCTGGACCATTTCTGAAGGTGTTTTATACACGTTCTGATTTTTTTTATCCCAGAAGTTAAACAAATGCTTCCATATTCTATTATCTGAATGAATTCAGTCCATGGTAGCAATTTGATTTCTTCCATGCAGGTTTTGTGATGTTATTTGCTATTACAGTCTTCTGCATTTGAATGAGCAAGGAGGTTTCCTTTACCCCAAATGTGTGGTCTGTGGTTTGTCAATTCAATCTCTCTTTGTCATCGAGTACGTTTGACCACGCTAAGTAAAAACCGAAGACATCCCCACTCACACTTGACAGTATATCACCCCAAGAATCCTGGTTGGGAAGTTTAACAAAAGAAAAGTGAAGTCTGGAACTCTCAAAGACACAGGGAACTTTTCCAGTAATATTCCTGTTACTTAATGTTGGAATTGAGCACTGAGAAATACACACATAAGAAACTCTTGTAGCTTTTTTCTTTTTTTTTTTAAGATCTTGATGTACAGCATAGTATTTTTCTCAGCCATTTAGGCAAAAATTATTATCAGTTAAAAGAAAGAAGATTTTTCATACTGCTAAATTGCATTTCTGTAGGCTGTAAACTAGATTTAATGAGGAGGTTTGAGCTTGGCATTGCTTAGGTTTAAAAGTACTATATACCATCGCTTGAAACAGGAGCTGGACATGAACCAACAATCTGGTTGTTCTGTCTTGCTCATCTGGTTGTATGACAGTAAAGCCAGAAATATTCATGCACACATCTAGCCTGATAATTTGATATTACATGGAGAAACTTCTGACTAGCCCTTCGGAAGCAATAGAGAGCTTGCTATGCCCTCAATGAAACCCAGAGTGGGGGGGGGAGGGGGGGGAAAGAGAGAGAAAGAAGTAAAAAAAAAGAAGATTCTGGGGATTAATGCAACTCAAAATAATTTAGAAAGCAACCCAGTATTATTCTGTTCCAATACAGGAACACACACACGCACATATTCACTCATACGGTCCATAGAATTTCTATTAGAAACTTGATAAAACATTTAATTTTAAAAGATACTTCATTTTGCTTCCAACTTAAAGTATTGTCATATTTATCATCTCTCCTAGTAAAGCTATTCCGATATTGTTTTAACCTCATTACTAGAAAACTGTATCTAATTTCAAACCTGAATTTGTCATTATTTCAAAGATTTCACTGCCTTTTTGTTGTGTCCCTATTAGAAAAGGCCAGGCAAATGCTTAAGAAACATTGTTCTAACATCCAATGACCTATTGTAATTAAGTTAATGACATTTTATTATGTATTTGTTATACTGTTAGTGCTGCACTGAAACTGGAAATTATTCTGCATTATGAGCTAACTGTTCCCTGTACATGTCTGGCACTAGAAGAAAGGGAAAACAAACTCAGTTGCTTGTTAAAACAAGTTACTGTTTTTTATTATTTCTGATCATGAGAAGCACATTTTGGGAAAATTATATTCACTTCACAGACTGAATTACTTTTGCCAGCAAACCTAAAACAAATATTCCTACAAATACCACTGCTACAATGCATTGCTCAACAACAGTAGTACGGGTGAAAGTAGTAGAGGTTCCTGGGGATAAGGACTCCTGGTGAAGTGTCACCCACTGCAGGAGTGAGAAAAGTAAGACATGGAATATCTGTGGAAAGTACTAAGCACTACTTGGAATATCTTTCTGGCTGGTGGTAGGAAATATGTTTCGTTAATTAAACCAGTGGATCCTGAGCACTGCCTTTAGTTGGTAGATGCCACCTTTCACTTTGCTGCGTAGAGCTGACAGGCTGTCCTCCATGGTCCCGTTCAGCTGAAATTTTGACTGCAGATAAACATTCTCCACACTAAGTTTGGTGGTTTGTTCTAGCGATTACACTATGTTAGTCTCTACATCGACCTTATAACCTTGATTACAGTGGCTACAAATTTTAACATTGCTTTGGGGTAAAAAAACCCAACAGTTATCAAATAGAACAAATTGATTGTCCTAGTAGCCGAAGTGCTCTATTAAATATTAACTGTTTGAGCCTCTTTTAGTGACAGGATAGAGGTGTTTTGCCTTGACACTTATGGTACCTAACTTGAAGTGCTGGATGTAAGAACGTTCCTGAATAAGCTCAGAAGCAAATAATGTAATTCACCACCTGCTTTTATTGTTCTAGAAGTCAGGAAACCACTTGGAAGTTGAGGATGTTTTCCTGGCACCCCATGGCAGGAGCATTTTCCCTGATATGTGCCTCACTATGTTGAGTCATCCCACATAGCTGAGGATGAGGAGACGACCTGAAAAGGTAGCATTCAGTTCTACCCATAGTCTGGGCACTGCTCACTGACCCAACACTCAAAACTGTTCACTTCTGCTCAAAGACTTCATTGTTATGTCGTGATAGTTTTGTAGGTATAGTGTATACACTACCATCAGGACAAAAGATGTATTATTTTCCTATCTGCCATTGTTATGAGTATTTAACATCTGTTCAGAAATATGCTTTCTCTGTATGTTCTTTAATCACCTCAGAACTTGAAAGTGGTCAAACCTCATATCTTTAATATTAGAAATTAATTTCATTTAGTACAGAATTCCAGAGAGTAATTCAGATTCAGATGGGTTGAGCCGCCTTTTACAAGTGGCCATCTCTGTCCATTGACTATATAGGAAAGGAGAGCAATTATTCCCTAGCTCAGACATTTCAATGTGGCCTGCATAGTCGCTGCACTGACCAGCTCTCTTTGACAGCTTAACAGCAGACATCTCTCTACTAGCAGAACTTTGAAAAGATGCTTTTATAGCTTTTTTACAATTGTTTTCCTACAAACCTTGTTAACTTTCTCTTAGCCCATAAAAGTAAACACACAGTCTGAAATATCTAAGAAATAAAAAAACAAAAATAAGGCAAAACATCAAGCAAAACACAATGACTCATTCCTTATTATGCTCTGATATAAATGCTAGGTTATACCAGTGCTACAGTCATTGCGCTTCCTTAGCTTCAGATGATGGACTTTTGAAGATAAAAGAGCTTCATTCCTTACTATTTTATACCTCAAAGGATGAACACTTTAATCCAAACCATTATAATTTGTAATACTGATTGGCATTTTGACTAGAGGTCAAGATGAGACTCCAGGAGTGCAACGCCAGGACTGAATCCCAACAGCATGTCATCTCCAGTATCACTCAAAAATTATGAAGAGAAGTATTAGTGCTATTATCCTATTGTGTAATCTTGAAATCAATAGATATTTCTGTCTAAACTGCCAGATAGAAATGTAAAGTCATTATCTTAACAGAAAAATAGTGCCTCATTATATTCTTGTAAAATCATATCAGTAACAAGCATGTGATTTAGTATCGTATCTAATGGGATAGAAGATACTTTAAAAGCATCAGATTGCAATAGGCTGGCTCTACAAACTTACTCATATTAATACTTATCCACCAAATAAGAGGAAATGGCTCTACAAACTTACTCATATTAATACTTGTCCACCAAATAAGAGGAAACACAAAAATGAGCATAGATGTGCAGGTCCACATTGATGGTGACAACAGAATGACTGAAATATACTTTTCAATGGCTATCACACTTTTTTTCTGGAGAAAGGTTTGTCATGCCAGTTCCAAACTGGAGTGAATCTAAGTACAGTTTGCTAGACAACTCTTCGTATGATTGATAAGAGCTTGTTCGGAGGTAGGAACTTTTTAATAAACAAACCTAAGTGTATTAAACTCAGAAAGTGTAGTTAGGTAAGTAATTGAAATACGTTCTAGTATGCAGTGATATTAGAGGATGTGTTGCTACTGTTATGCCATGAAATTTAAATCATTAATTCTGGTACATATGGCAACGGTTTTGTTCTGATTCTAATTATTGCTCACATTTGCTAATGTCTTAGTCCTGAAAAGGCCTAGCACATCAGTTGCTTCCATGCTAAAAGAAAGGCATCTCCTGGTTCTCTAACATTTGGTATCCTCAAAGTTGAAGCACCACATATCAGCATATGAGCATTTCATTACACAGCCCCACTTAGATATAAAATTTTAAATGATTTATTCCAGAGATTCTTAAACATAGAAAAATATTCTGCGCATACAAGCAAGCATAAGAGTTTCTTATAAAAATAATTTTTTATGTGCATACTCAAAGTGCCTCTTTTCATGACCACAATTTTTCCAATTTTTAACACTCCTGATTGCGTAGCATTAAAAACACTTGAGGCTTCTTGCAGCAGTCAGTAATTTTTACCTTTCCATTCTTTTGAATTAAGAATTATACAAAGCGCAGCATTCAGCAGATAAATGCTTTCCTCCCCAATTCAGTTGAGCACCAAATCTGGGCGTGAGAATGTGGGTAGCAGTCTACCTTAGATTTAGCACTGTGACAGATTGTTCCCTTGCTTTGCACTGCCTGCAAATGCAGTATTTCAGGATGGGCCATAAAAGGGTTAAACGTGTTCTGATTTTTCCATTTTACTTGGAAGACAGAACATGAAGGTCCCCAGGCACTAGTGCTTATCTAGAGCTCTGTCTCAAGGCTTTTATGCTCAGCTATCAAAGGTGACAAAGTTGCGTGGTATTTGCTGTACTGCCATCAGGGCCAGGGGGCAGGGGGTGGGGGAGGTGGGTAGTTGTATAGGCTTATCTATGATAAACACTGGTCATTCATGTGTTCATCATTCATTTGGCAGAGAAGCATCTTTTTGCATACTGTCTGCTCTGATGTACGAAGGACAATGTCTAAAAGGAGGAGGAATGAAAATGAGAAATAGTGCTGGCACTCCGAGTGGTATGCATATTTTATACGGTTTGGTTAATGAGTTTATGAACCTTGGGCTATGAATTTTAATCCTGGCAGTGGCTGCTGGGATTCTGGGAGTCACATATTGAGCAGGTTTGAGATGCATTTTGGAAGCTGATAAATGAGGAAGATAAAGACAATTCCTAAAAGCTTCCAAGTAGCCAGATGGAGAAGGATGGACATCATAAAGGACAGGAAGCACCTTAGATTGCTGCCAGCTGTAGGTCAAAACTACAAAGGACACCTGTGTTTGTCTATGTATGCTCTCTTACTTAAGAGCACTTTTTTAAAGTGTCCATTCATAGCATAGTCCAGCAAGTGACTGTTCAGAAAAAGTCATACTGGTTTTATTCTTGAGCACCATATTGAGAGACACTGAGAAAAATTCTCTGTTTAGGGAGTCTTTGCTTGGTACTGAGAATGTTTTATGTGTAAAGAAGTGAATGATACATAGAGATGAGTTTTAAGGACAAGTGTTTAACCACTGGGTAGTATGAGCACGGGCCACCGGATCTCAGAGGTACTGCCTTTATATTGCAAAGCCTTGCTACTTTCATGATATTCATAATTTTATTGGTGCCATGAAGCCTTACAGTGAAAATGAGTCTTGCTTTGACCTGATTAACACACAGCAGATAACAACACAGAAGATAGTAGGTAGACAAATGGGCAGAGGAACAAAAGGGTGTAAAGGATATAGGTTAGACTGAAACAGTCAGAACTCCATAAATGTCATTCACTCTATTATGTAATCTTTAGCATACATTTAAACTTTGTCATAGGCAGCAATGATTATTAAAGAGAATCACAGGAGCCCTACTCTCAAGCTGGTTTTCATCAAGTGTCTTATTTCTGCAAGTAAAAGCTACAGTCTTAGTTTTTCTGTTAACCATGAGCTGATAATCTGACATGATTTGGTTCTGTTTTAAAAAGATTTCTCCTTTTTCTGAAACACAAAGAGACAATCTATTTGTGTCATTCCCAGGTCCGGGAGTGCTGTTGTAAAACAATGCCTTTTAGCAATATTCAATCCCAGCTTCTCTGAGAAATCAGTGCAAGAAAACCTTAGCAACTGTAGACAAAGAAAAGGTTTTCTGCTTAGCTGTTACTAGTGTGAAACAAAAATAAATAGCCTTTACTACGCACATAAAAGCAGACTGCAAAGTGATCGTGGGGGACCAGAACAGTAAAACCCCAGGAACACACCCCCAGTCCCATTGTATGTAGGACAGTGCAGTCCAAATCATAATGTCGTGATTATGCATGAGGCACACAGAGGTGACCAAATCTTCCAGAAGACAAAATTGCTGATGCCATTACCCCGTATCATTCTGGCTTTTTCACTGAAAAAGCACAATTACACCTCTTAAAATGCCCAGAACTTAACTATATAGATACAAGCTCTCAAGAAAGTCGAGAACTGACACCAGATTAAAGTCTGATGAGACTGATTTAAATTTAAGTCGCCATCTCTGAACTCACTTCAGGTATTATTGTAACCAAATCAGATACAATAGGCTCCTCTGAATTTCAGATTAATAGTTACCTGTTGGGAACCTGTTCCCTTACAGCTTGAGGTCTTTCCCGTATGAAGAAGAAGAAAACAATCCCCAAAAATGCATACTTTTCCCAACCGTCACTTCAGAAGTGAGGCTGACTCTAGATCTAAAATAACAGCTTAATTCTTCTTAAACCCCAGATTGGCTTGAAGAGCAGTAATACATCATAAGAGAAGGAGGACCATATTATCAACATTGAGATCTTCTTTGCATCTGTTAATTATCAATATATGATCCATGTAAAGTTTCTGAGAATGTAAGCATGTACCTGTGAGCCATAGTCCCAAACTAGCTTTTGCTAACACTAAAATAATTAAACTTGAGTAAGAGACATAATTCAGTTCTTAGTCTTGTATTCATAACTTTATACATTTTTGTCCACCCCAAAATTATTTTCCACACAGCTTAATCACTTGCATTCATATATGCATAAGCAAAGCCCAAAATACCAGGATCAGCTTTAAGATAAAAATGAAATAAAAATAGTCGACACAAACTAGAGAGGTCATCTATTCTCTTCTTGGATGATTTCCTTCACCACTGCAAAATCAATACAACAGTGCAGTACTTTCTTCCAAACCCTGGTTGCTGCTAAGACTGATCCCATCGCCTGATGATTTAATGGGCAAGTACTGGATTTTAACACATCCCAAAACAACAGGAATGGAATGAACTTTATCTCACTGAAGCAGCATCAATATCTTTTGCTCTGTTGTTAAGAACGGTGCATTCACACATCTAACTTACTAAGCTGCATTGAATAGCATCAGCTGTAGGATCTATTTGTGGTTGTAAACATGTTCTAGAGAGTGCTGCGATATAAAAACAGCTCCAAATGCAGGATGATGTAATTAAATGTGAAAGGTATGGAGACAGTAAATTACCAATCACACTAAAGATGCAGTTAAAGTAACTTTGAACCCCATTTTGTTATCTTTGGCTAATTTCACCTCTTATAGCATTAAATTTTATAATGAATTATTATTATTAATGAAATAATTACAAAAATACATTTGTGTATGAGAAAAATGTGTGTTATCACATTATGTATGATGACGTGAAAACAAATATACAGTTAAAGATTGTTTCTTAAAGTAGTCTAAACCTATTCCAGTAATACGGAATAAACCTTTAAGAACCCTAAAGCATCACAAATCAAAATGAAATGTAAAAAGGGGAATGTTTTAGAAACCATGAGATATAAGTAACAATTAATGCTATATTAGAGTTAGTCACTGCTAATTCTCTGAAGCCTTTGCAAGATGTTGGTTCAATATCCATGCCTGCACATTGCGATAAACAGCTGAAACTCGTTCCTGTATATGAAATGTCAGTATTCAGAATTGCCAGCACATGAAACAGGTCTCAGAGATTCCAGAACATGTTGTTGTGTTGTACAGAGTTAGATAATTCGATCTGGAACAAACTCTACTATTTACAAGTATTCTGTTTAACAGCAGTTGAGGGTAAAGAGATCTTAGCTGTGAAGCTAACTGCAAGCCCAGGTACATTAATTTTACCGCCTAATACTTTCTGCTCTTTGTTGACTTTTAATTCTTAAAGTTCGAAAGGTAGAAGATATAATTCTTAAAAATAAATTCTAGATTTGAATTTCTGAAATGCTTCTGATTTTTCATCAAAGATCTTGGAAATTATAATGATAAAAATGCAATTGTCAACTTAAAAAAAAATAAAATTACATTAATAGATGGTGGTTGTAAGACACTACTACCAGAATCACCAAAATACAAAAGTTACCAAGATTGATACTGTGCCTGACAACACCACAGAAAAAAAGAAAAATATTCCCTGTTCAAAAGTAATGGACTTAGATAATACAAAATAATGAAGCTACATGAGGAAAACCAGATGAGACTGGACTGTTTCATGTATGCATCCAAAGTGTGCACGCTGAAATTGACAGGCACATTCCTTTATTAAATTACTGTGTCCGATATCTCAGTATTATAACAAACTAAAATATTTTATTTCATTGACTTTTCCTGAATTTCATCTTACAATGACACAAACCCAATAAGTACTGGAAGAATTTGAGAAAAGTGTAGCCTAGTAACTTTTGAGCAGTGGTATAAAGGACAGCATTAAAAATTGGGGCAGCCAAAAAAAGATCTGCTAGAGATAATATGCTATCAAAGTACAAAAATTCTCAGGTGAGAAGCCTAAATGATTATTGATTAAGTCATTTCATTACTTGCAAGGGTAAAGACAACTAAGCTAATGCCAAGAGAAAAACCTGCAAAAGAAATACACTTATTGCATGGACAAAAATCATAGTGATCAATAAAACATACACAGAATTAAGAAAAAACAGAGCAACCTAGTAATTAGTTTCCAAAACTAGAACACGATCCTAAAGTGAAACATTCTGCAGTAGTTAGTCTGTAGGAAAGCACTGTGGTAATTCAAAATTTTCCATTTTTTTCTTTCCTTTTTTAATGATAAAGTTGTCATTGTCTTTTCAAATGAGACATGTGGCTGTCCTCTTATTTAAACATTCGTATTTATGTGCAAAATAAAGGCAGATGGACAGGACTTGCATATCATTTAATAAAAATTTTAACAATTTCACCACTTAGGCAAACCATTTTAACAATGATGTCGATGCTCTCATGCTTTTACATCTTCCTATTTCTGTTTGCAGTTAAAAGCCTTGAAACAATGAGCAGAATTTTCTAGGTTTTGTTTTGATTTACCTGACAGACAGGCAGCGAGTGACAGAAACAGAAACAGTTTCCATGACAACCACATCATTGGTCGCAAAGGTCTTCAGTCCCTCTTTGTTCAGTTGTTAGCAGGGTTGACGTTTCTTCATTAAAGCTTAGCCTAGTGAGACAAAGACAAGTCTCTGTTAGGAAAATTAAAAATATCTTGCAACAATATGATAGACAATTCAAGAGACCAAGCCTGTCCTAATGCAGTCAAAAGTCTAGTTCCAAAGAACTCTGTATGCACAGGGGCAGATAATCAGAGGGATCTTCTTCCAGTAGTTACATGTGTTAACAGCTGAAATATCTGTGGCAGTGCTTTGGATGTACATATATGGATATCACCTTAAAGCTGTACGTGTACTGAAGCTTTTCATTTCCTCAAAGCCAGACTTAGGCAGAAGTTAGCACACATATGTTTCACAGAGAACATATTTGAAGTATATACCTTGGCAGGTGTTCTTCTTTCCTGAAAGCAATATGTTGATATTTGGCATAAAGCATTTTAAAAAGTCCAAAACAAAAAAGTAATTTGCTCTAGGAAAATTTGGGCACTTTTACTACTTGCAAATTGGGTTGAAATAGACTCCATTTTCTTCCTGTTTACTCATTGTACAAAGAATCTACCAGTACCTTTGAAAAAAAAAACCCCATTTATACAGAACAGATTATTCATACTTATCTCCTTCTACCACTCCTCAGATGTTTGTTTGTGTCCTCAGATGTTTATTATCTCATACATACATCTTGGCACTCTGCATCTTTGATGAGTGTGTACTTACTTATGGTTTTAACAATTTTGGTAATTTTAACACACTGGAACTTAGAGATTTTGTGTTCAAATGACTGAATACTCGGTCCAAAATATGAGAAGTTTCAGCTGGTTGTGTATGGACATGAGTGTACTTCTGGTCTTCAACTGAAAGATATCAAGCTGCAAATAGAAAGTTCATTTCCGACACTTAATTCATCATAATTAAGTATAGGAAGCCTTTGAAATCCTCTTCTTGGAGCCCACGGAATCTTCAGCCCCTAGAAGCTGTGACCCACAACCACAAGAGCAATCCCATGGGACAGAACAATGAGACTAAGGAGAATTTGCTTTGTTTCCCTATCAACCCTCTTTTGTGGATAGTATGACTCCTTCAGATTATAATCAGTTTATTTACATCCCACAGCTGCTATTTCAGGGGTCCTGTCCTAGATCACTCACAGTAAGAAAACAGAGGGAAACCTCAACACAGTTGCTGAAAAAAAAAATTCATAACATAAGAGTAGATTCCTGATGGATATTCCATTTCAACTGCTCTCTGAGCGTCTCTAGTTGTAACTTATTTTGACAGTCTTTATTTCACATATAGGGACAAATGTATGCACACACATAGAGACACACAGCTTGAGCACAAGATGACAGCATCTGTGTAGGTTGCTGGTAGTTATTCCCGCAATAATATAAAGGTGTAACTTGTCAGCTTTCATTCATATAGCACAGCAGGCAGTTTTCAACACAGGTAAAAGTTGTCATTCAGGATTGTGCTTCCTCCAAGGTAGCTCAGCCCAGGCAAACTTAATATCAGGTGTACAGAGGTGCATAAGCATCTCTGAAAGAGAACCTAACAATCTAGTAGTGAAATGGCTTTACACATAGTGCCTGTAGATCATCCACAGGAACCCTCCTCCATTAATTATTAGTGTCAGCTGCCTTTGTTTTGCACTTCAGTGACAATCTGCTTTTCACTCACCGTGTTCCTTTGGTTAGTGAATTATCTTGTTCAGCATTCTTCGCTGGCCGGGCCTTTGGGACATACATATTTTCATTCATATTTAATTTTTTCCCTTATGGTCGTATCTGGTAAAAAGGGTAAAACACAGCTTCCCCCAACCCCCCATCCCCACAACCCCCTCCCCACCCCACTCCCTGTTATTATTTTATCTTCTTTCTTTTTTCCTCACTGCTCTTCAGCAGCTTTTATAATGATGCAACACGGAAATTATGTTCACTTTGTGATCTCTCTGTAGTGCAGTCAGGGAAAAATACTCCAAATATGTCACTGTACAATTTTTGCACTAAATCTCTCCTTTATTACAGAAATAAGGAAAAAAAGTGTGTTATTGCTTTAAAAACATTTAATGAATATTATCCTAAACTTTGTAAGAAATTTCTTCTCCTTTAAACTGGCTCATTGTTAAAGCATCTTAAGGGTGTATATAAAATCACTATTCAGTTTTTGGTTTGAAAATCTTGTTAATTTTCTGGATTTTTTTTCCAGCCCTGACTATCTCCATCCCAGAATGAAGAATCATTTAAAACAAGCATTTACATTTTATTGCTAAGAATATAGAACAGAATATACAGTCACTTACCAGTGCAAAAGAATACAGCTAAAGATATCGCTCAAAAAATGACTTTAAAATAATTCCAGCTGAACAGTATCTATTTTTTTTTCCCCAAAAAAATTTTCGTGGACCTCATAAAAATCCAATTGGCTTATTTGAAACAGTTTTTTGGCTTCGTTGGTAATTCAGCGCAAGAAAAAAATAAATGAAGTCCAGAATATATTATGTTCTATAGATTTCTTTTGCATAATGCCATGATTTGACAAAGATCTACAGCCTAGTTTTTAAAAGTAAAGATGGAATCTGAGGGTTTTTTCTTGTCTTGTTCTTATTCTAGATTCTTCACAAAATACACAGATTCAGTGAGCGTTCTTTTTTTTTTCTACTGAAGATATGAGTTTCCCTCATGTAAAAATCAGTGCTCTAAAATAAAGCTGATGAATTAGCAGGTGAGGTTTTCAGTTACCACAGGGTAGTATCCATAGTCCTTTGTTTTCCCCAGAATTTATGCCAAATTGCTTTGCAATTTGTTTTAATTCACAGAATCACAGAATCATTTTTTTTGGAAGAGACCTTTGAGATCATCAAATCCACCCTTTAACACAGCACTGCCAGGTCACCACTAAACCATGTCCCTCAGCACCACGTCTCTTAAATACCTCCAGGGATGGGGACTCTATCACTTGCTTGGGCAGCCTCTTCCAAAGCTTAACCCTTTCCGAAAAGAAATTTTTCCTAATATTTAGATTAAACGTCTGCTGGTGCAACTTGAGGTCATTTTCTCTCATCCTATTGCTTGCTACTTGGGAGAATAGACTGACCCCCACCTTGCTACAACCTCCTTTCAAGCAGTTGTAGAGAGTGAGAAGGTCTCCCTTGAGCCTTCTTATCTCCAGGCTAAACAACCCCAGTTCCCTCAGCTGCTCCTCATAGGACTTGCTCTCCAGACCCTTCACCAGCTTTGTTGCCCTTCTCTGAACACGCTCCAGCACCTCAATGTCCTTCTTGTAGTGAGGGGCCCAAAACTGGACACAGTACTCAAGGTGTGGCCTCACCAGCACTGAGTACAGGGGGACAATCACTTCCCTGATCCTGCTGGCCACACTATTGCTGATACAAGCCAGGATGCCATTGGCCTTCTTGCCCACCTGGGCACGCTGCTGGCTCACGTTCAACTGGCTGTCAACCAGCATCCCAGGTCCTTTGCTGTGCAGGTCTCCAGCCACTCCTCCCCAAGCCTGTAACATTGCAGGGAGTTGTTGTGACCTAAGTGCAGGACCTGGCACTTGGCCTTGTTGAACCTCATACCATTGGCCTCAGCCCATCGATCCAGCCTGTCCAGATCCCTCTGTAGAGCCTCCCGACTTTCAAGCAGATTGACACACCCACCCACCTTGGTGTCATCTGCAAATTTACTGAGGATGCACTCAATCCCCTCATCCAGCTCATTGATAAAGATGTTGAAGAGGACAGGCCCCAATACTGAGCCCTAAGGAACATCACTTTTGACCAGCCACCAACTGGATTGAACTCCATTCACGGCCACTCGTCGGGCCTGGCCATCCAGCCAGTTTTTTTCCATTAAAGAGTACACCCATCCAAGCCACGAGCAGCCATTCTCTCCAGGAGAATGTTTTGGGAAATAGTGTCAAAAGCTTTACTAAAATCTATGTAAAAAAACATTCACAGCCTTTCCCTCATCCACTAGACAGGTCACCTTGTTACAGAAGGACATCAGGTTAGTCAAGCAGGATCTGCCTTTCACAAATCCATGCTGACTGGGCCTGATCATCTGGTTGTCCTGTATGTGCTGTTTGATGTCTCTCAAGATGATCTGCTCCATAACCTTCCCCAGCCCTGAGGTCAGACTGACAGGCCTGTAGTTCCCTAGATCCTCCTTCCGGCCTTTCTTGTAGGTGGGCGTCACATTTGCTGTCCTCCAGTCGACTGGGACCTCTCTGATTAGCCTGGACTGCTGCTAAATGATGGAAAGTGTCTTGGCAAACAGTTCCACCAGCTCCCTCAGTACCCTTGGATGAATCACATCTGGCCCCATAGGCTTTTGAGTGTCTAAGAGATGCAATGGTTCACTGACCATTTCCTCATGGATTACGGGAAATGCATTCTGCTCCCCACCTCTGTCTTCCAGCTCAAGGGACAACTCAGAGAACAACTGGTCTTACTATAAAAGACTGAGGCAAAGAAGGCATTCAGCATCTCAGCCTTTTCCTTGTCCTTGGTGACTCTGTTTCCCCCACATGCAGCAGAGAATGGAGATTCTCCTTGGTCCTCCTTTTGCTGTTGATGTATTTATAGAAGCATTTTTAAATTGTTTTTTATGGCAATGCCCAAATTAAGATCTAGCTGAGCTTTGGCCTTTCTAATTTTCTCCCTGCATAGTTGTGCAAATCCTTGTAGACTCCCTGAGTGGTCTGACCCTTCTTCCATAGGCCATACAGAAGTTCTTCCTGAGTTCTAGCCAAAGCTCTGTTTAGCCAGGCCATTCTTCAACCCCCTTAGCTCATCTTATGGCATGCTGGATTGTCTAGTCCTTGTACCTTAAAGATTTCCTTCTTAAAGAATGTCCAGACTTCCTGGTCTCCTTAATCCATCAAGCCTGCTTCCCAAGAGAATCTGTCAGCCAATCTCCTGACTATCAATTCTGTGTGCTGATTGTAGACAACTTACTAAAACATTCATCTCTTATTGTGACCTAAGTGCACATGTGAAGAATCTCTTGTTCTTCAGCATGTTTTAATGAACTGTTTTGGCTAGTAGTGACAGTGGGTATTTTTGCATGGTTTTGATTTTGAAAAGAATTTGTGACTAGAATTAGAACATGAGTACTAATGCAATGTTCTCAACAACAATGTGCAAGAGACTTGAACTACGTTCAGTAAAACTGTGGTCTTTCCAATAATAACACCTGCTATCATTAAGGTTAGTTTCCTGGCACTTAGGATAGATTTATATACAACTGCAAAAATTTGTTCTTTTTAAAATTAAAATAGTTATAAACTGAAGCTTTTAGCATGCATACTGTGATAGCGGTATCAAAGTGCTTTCTTCTAATATCACTACTTCATTTCCCTTTTCCATCCTAAGTGCATTTATCAGTTTATCTGTACCAACACGAAAGGGATCATTACTTAAATCCATATCCCCCCTCAAAGCAGTGTAACACAAGTCTTTGTCTCTACCATGACTATACTGCTCAGAGGAAAAGAATGTTGCAAAAAAAAGTTTTCTCTTCAATATTTCTTTTTCTTACATTAGTATGTATTAGAGGAAAGCTCAAGCTCCCTTTCCCTTAGATAAGGGAATATGCTCACAGGTAATGAAGAAATAACACCAGTGATAAGCAATGCTGATGGTCTACATGGACGTAGAAGAGCAGGAACTGAACGGAGTTTGAAATTAAGCCATTGCCACCCACACGTCTGAAGGAAAGAAAAAACAGCATATCCCACCAAGAACAGACACGCTCACATGGTTTTAGTATTTTTATGAAATGTTTTTCTTCACATTTATTAAGTGGTGGATGTTGGCCTAAGGTGCAACTAAACTGCTAATAGGATTCCTTAAGGTGACAAACCTATGAAGCCAATAAATACAACACACTAAATACCACCGACTGGGCTTTCTATAAGAGACTCATTATACCCTTGGGAAAAGACAGAGGTCTCACTGAAGGACCAGTTTAAAGCACTGAAATAAAGCCTTCTAATTAACACCAAAGTCTCTGTCCCTCCCTGCACAACCTTACTTCAATCGGGGCTTGGAAGCCCTGAATCAAATTGCTGCAGTCAGCAGTTCACCCACTCTCCTTGTTCCCATGAGTATCAGGCTTGGCAATGCGCAGTCCGCAGAGAGTGAGATGCCTTGGAAAAGCAAAGTCTCAGATGTTACAAAGTTCATCATGAACAGAAGAGCTGGAAATTTTGAAAAAATCTTGCCTGTTGGGAGTTCCCTGAGATACATTACTGTAAAGTTAGCTACTAGACCATAATTGTGACAGACGCCGGTTATGCAGAATATAAATAACCTCCACTGAGTTCATGTTCTTGCTTGCTTTCAAGAAACAGTTAATTTGCTCAGTCCAAAGCCTTTTTGACAATACTATTTACAAAATGGTTTAAATTTAATAAAAACATATTAAGTTAATATTTGATAAAAGTCATACCAGAGACATTTTTACAACGAAATGTCAGTGGAATTTGGTATAGGACAAATGAAAGTGAAATGATATTAAGCCAATGTAAACAGCCAGGCGTCTTGTAGGATTGATTATCACCCCAAGGGAAGATCATTTATTTTCAAGGTTTAATAATAGTTCAACCTATTGTACAGAAAATTTAATAAAACACAAGTTTTAGCAGTTTCATAAAACAATTTCTGAGCTGTTTCATGAACACTTAATTTACTGCTAACAATATTAAAAGTTAATTCTGCAGTGGAACCTTTCCTTGTCAGGTTCCTCCTGACAAACAAGTAGGACTTTCAACATTTAAATTAATACTTCTTTTAATTCATGATGTTGAAATAAATACATTTCAAAGATAGCAGTCAAGTTCAAGAAAGAAGCATATAATGATACTCTGCAAAAGAAGCAAATCAGTTATTTCTGAAATGTGTATCAATCACAATTAAACAAAACAAATGCTGAGTAAGAATCTCAAAATGTCTATGAGTCCAAGAGGTTTTAAAAATAGGAGAAGGAGAAGATGGTGTAAAGAGTTCTGAGCTTCTCTAAACTAGCAATAATGAGGTGCTGCTATTCAGCCACACTCACTTGAATAGCATGAAAAAATGAGAATACTGCTCAGGCAAGTCAAGTGACTCAGGATATACCTTTAGGTACTGGGTGCTTAGAAGGAGTACACTCCTTCTAAGTAGTACAGTAGTGCAGTGTACTCCTACTAAGGAGCACACTCCTTCAGCACCACTCCCAGGCACTGAGGCAGCTGCAGCCTGCTGCTCCCACTACAGGGCATGGACGTGTTCTTTGGTGAATAAATACCTATTGGATGAGGTCTTCTTAGAAGGAAAGCAGTGGGATTAAATCTGGGTTTTTTTTTTTTTTTTTTTTTCTTATGCATTTGAAAAAAAAATCAGCTCACATTTCAGAGAACAAGCAGCTACTGGAGATAAAGAGTTTAAAAGCCTTGTTGCTCTTGCTTAGGTGTGTGAATGAGCACTGCAACACAAACGGACCTCATCAGCATGATTTTCCAGTTTCTTAAAGCCTGGATGGGAAGTAACAGATTTGCTCACAACTGCCGCAGTTAAGTTGTCTGGTTTCTTGTATGGACTTTATGAACAGCTATTTCTTCAAGTCCCACAAGCCCTTATGACATCTTCCTCAAATTTTTAATAGTTGTGTCAATATTAGATCACATGTAAGTAGTAGGAAATGAAGAATAAAGAGGAAAATTATGTATAATTTGACTCTTTGGAAAATAGGTGTGTAAGATCTCTTGTTAGTAAATTAAGAAACTAGACAACCTGAAGGATAATTAATTCAAATAACTTTTGATGGCTATTTCGGAGTGACATGACGAACCATATTCTTTTTCTAACTGTGATGGAAGCCTGACTGCAGCAGAATAGACAGCTTACTCTAAATTATTCAGTTAACTTTCAGATGGCTAAAACTGAGTGATAGCAGGTTTTACTTGTTTGTTCTAGTCAGTATGAAATTTTCCTCAAGAGCTGAAAAATCGAACGAATCATTTAGCTCCTACCCCAGTGGTCCTGCAATAAAATCACCCTCTAGGATCGTCATTCCTTGTATTTGGCTTTAATTATTCAGGAAATATATTCAAGAACTTTTATTAAGTTCTACAGATGCCCTTGAACTTGACAGGTTCAGGGAGGAACAGCGACAGAATTGTGGGTCATGTTAGTGATCTGACCTCAGTCTGCATTGTTTGTATTAGACTAGACTTACTTGCAACCAAAAATTGCAGGAAAAAAAGGTACATTCTTATGCTACTCTTATTTATTTCCAAATTCCTCTGGAAGATTGTAAGATTTGCCAGAGTAATCACATCTGGAAATCGTATTTTCCCTGCCAAGCAAGGGGAATAAGGACAGTGATAAGGCCAGCACGACACCACCGCTGTTTTGTGTCTCAGCTGTACTTGGTAGATCTACCTCTAACGATAAGAGGAGTGGCTGATCTTGGCCTCTCTTCTGCAGCATTCACTAGTGCCAAGGGGGAAGATGACTGCAGGTAAATAAACATCCTTGACTGCCACTTGCATCTGATATTAGAGCAGCCAGTATAAATAAGCATAGCTTAAGCCTTCCACTTAATGCAACTGCCGGACTAACGATATTATGAATTTTAATAACACAAAACGGCGTCACCACTCAGCTCTCTACAAGGATATAAAACCCTAGAGATTGTATGTATATCATGTTCTGATGTAGTGGCCACAACCTCTCTGTGGACCTGTAAATTCAATTAATTTCTGTGCTCACTTCCAGACAAATCAGCACTGCCATAACAGGTTGCATTGTGCACCAAGGTGTTCAATAGCACACGTGAAAAGGATCAGTAAGTTTTCTGTGCCTAAGGCGTGAGATTCTGTACACTTTACAAAGAATGTTAGGGCAGGTTCCCACAAGTGGGTTAAGGACAAGTAAGACCCTTCAGTACAACACTTACCTTCCACGTATGGGCCTTACATGATGTCGTTAGCCTGTCAGAAGGACCTTCATACAAAAACAACGAGGGCTACATGCAGTGAGTGGAGGAAGATGTTTCATGCATAAAGAAGATGGGAAATACAAAGAGAGGTTTGTGTGTAAAAAGATTGTAGGTGAGTCATCTGTCAGTGCCTATATGCCACAAGTCTGCCTCAATGTCAATCCATAAATTAGAAAAATGACAGTACTATGAAGAAAACTTGTCTTGACATCTCACTCGTGAGGTTCAGATCAACATCTGCATTAGTTCAGCCCTCAGGTTTAGGTAATAAGACCAGTTTTAGTCAATTATTTTTTTTAACATAATATATTATCAAATAAATTCAAAGTTTTAGTTTACAAGTTCCATCTAATCATAGGATCATATAGGTTGGAAAAGGCCTTTAGGATCCTTGAGTCCAGCCATAAACCTGACGCTGTCAAGTCCACCACTAAACCATGTCCCTGAGTGCCACATGAACACACCTTTTAAACACCTCCAGGGATGGTGACTCAACCACTACCCTGGGCAGCCTGTTGTAAGCACAACAGTATTCTCCTTTTCAAATCAGTGTCTTTCTGTAATTTTAATATTGTCATTTGAGAAAGTAAAAAGCACTTGTTCTCCAAGATGGAGATCTATCTATACAGAGCCCATGACAACGGTACGTCACCGCTTTACAGGGATTTTGCATAAGCACAAGGTTTTATTGCCTGTGTATTCAGAATAGAGGATTCTCAACAAAAATGAAACAGGTCAAAAGGATTTTGGACAGAAGTTTCTGAAACTTAAAAGACACAAGTCACTTTAGACACTTCTGTAAACAGGTCTTAACACTGACTGTATTTTAGAAATACCTATCTAATTCAATATCAAACTATTCATCTGAATAAGAAAAAAGGAATCATATATTACTTGTTTTATGTAAATGATTGGACTAAACTATCTCATTACAATTAGTAGTTTTCACATCTCATGTTAGCAAAGAATTTATCATATAGTAAAAAGACATTATCTTGGTACTTAACTGTTAGAGCTGTAGATAAAGATGTAGAATTTGAAAATGCATCTGTAAAAACAAAATTAGTTTGGAGAAGATGCTTGAAACAGTTGTTCTGAAACAGTTCTGGCGGTTTAAATGTTAATAATTTTTATCTTAGCTATTTTCCACTTGAAACACTGCAATATATTTTTAAACTGCCATACAGAAGAATATTAACGATGCAACAAAATGACTGATGCTACAGACACGGATCTGGTTTTTTTATGAGCATATTTAATTGCGCATGTTTCTTAAGTTTCTAATTACAACCAGTACTAAAAGTGTCTAGATGCTTAAGGATGCATTTTTATATTTCAACATACTTCATTATTATTACTTATATGGCAGATAGTTCGCTAAGATATAATAGTAGGATATTAAAGTAGCTTGGAAATCTCATTATTAAAACACAAGCTCATCTGAATAGAAAGAGAAGAAAAAAGTGCTTTAAGTGGAATAAGTGCCTCTTCATTTTCTTTCAAAAATCTCATTTTGTTTTGAGCTAAATGTCAGAGACATAAAGACGTAACTGGTGGCATGATTCCATCAGGGATGTTTGTATCTGTTATCACACTGTATTTAACATTATTTTCCCAAAGATTTTAAACGAAGCCGGTGAACTTTACTAAGGGCTCAAATTTGCACCAAATCTGCTTTAGCTTATCAGGGGGGGTGTGTGTGTGGATTGTTGATTTTTAAAGAGTAAGATATAACTGCAGTCAAATAACATCTCTTCCTTTGTTTCAACTCAGTGCTAGGGCAGACACCAATTATGCAATTGTACTGTCAGGTTATCCCTGACAGTCACACACTTCATGTTTTCAGTGGCAAGTTGAATTTGACTTTTAATTTGAAGCCTGGGATACCATGATGTAAAGTCTTCTGCAGCATTAGTGATAAAGCAGGAAGGCAGACATCCTGGCTGCCTCTTTTAAATAGTCCTCTCCATATTACCACCACCTTCATTATTTTCCATGGGGATTTTTTTCTGATCTTTACGAAAAATTGCAATAATGTTTAGGATCACAGTATGTCACAACTAGAGTATTTCAGGTTCTTTTATAGATTCAAATAGATAATCTACTAAAAATTTAACTACTTGTTTTATTTTAACTATTTAACTATTATTTGTATTTGTTATTTGTTCAACTAATTTAAAAACTATAAATTTTATCCACACAACGTGATCCCCATCAGACACCCCGTCATTTCTGAGTTTACAACAATCTTTAGACAGCATAACTCTTAGTAGCTGGTGGTGCTGACACTTTTCATTTGTTGTTCCTTTGGAAGATAATTTAACTTTATGTTTCACAAGACGCTGCCAATAGCAGTTGCAAGCCTTTTATTGACTGAAGATTCATTTCTTGCAAAGATCTCTGTATAAGTTGACAGTCCTCATTTTGATGTATATCCAAGTAAATTATTGGAATGTAGTGTTTTCAACAAGCAGCTAGAATTCCTCCTTACTTGACAGAATAGAGAGATTAAAGGTCAGAAATCAAGAATGTCCTAACTTGAAAGTGCAGAGGCTAGTTTAGTGCACATGCAAATGCAACTTAGCCAAGGTATTTGGTTAACCATCACTTTGGAGACTACATATATTTAAAAAAAAAGGAGGAGGACCTCGGCGGGTCCAAGGGAAACCTGATTGACCTTGAACAAATACAAGTCTACCCCTAAAGGAATAGAAATGTACAAGCTAATGGCCGGTAAACCAATATGAGGAAATAAGCTTTCTGATACAGGATGTGTGTCTATTTAAAAAAAAAGGAGGAGGACCTCGGCGGGTCCAAGGGAAACCTGATTGACCTTGAACAAATACAAGTCTACCCCTAAAGGAATAGAAATGTACAAGCTAATTGTCGGTAAACTAATATGAGGAAATAAGCTTTCTGATACAGGATGTGTGTCCCCCTGAGCAAAGCAGAAGGGCGTAGTTGGTAAATTGGTAGATGGTCACTTGTCTCTAAGCAGAAGAATAAACATGAACCAATTAGAAGAAAACACGTAAAACTAACGTTGAACTAGAAATGTATAAAACCAGCTTGATAACGAGGAATAAAGGCTTTTTGACTTGCACAGTAAAAGTGTGTTGCTTTGTCTGTTCCTACATTCGCAACAATAATTTATATATTTATATATCTAGGACAGTTCCTTGTCCCTGTAAGCTGTCATGTCATAATACAGCAGCCAGGAATTAAGCTGTGCAATGCATTCTAGCTCAGCATCAGGGCCACAGGCTCCAGCCGTAGAGTACTGCAACGTAACTAACAATGCATCTCTGAGCTATTTGGTATTCCTTCAGATCTACCTCACACCCAGTCACAGTATATCAATATAGAGACGACATGTTAATAGCGGAGGGAAAGACTGAAGACCGAGCAGGGACAGTCGATGGGCTGTACTGCTCTTCCTCCACCTAAGACAGGGATGCTTTCTTGGTAGGAATTGTGCTCCCACCATATGGTGGAATTACCCGGGATAGTTTTATTTTTGCTAGCATTACTATTCTATATTTGTTATTAGCACTATTGTGGTAAGTACATTTATCAATGGCAATTCTAAATATGTTGCTTTAATATTTTTTTTTTTTAATTGGCTTTGCAAAACTGTTTCAGTGAAAGTCCTCCAGGTTCTGGCAGGCAAACGCCAAACTCTTAAACTGTCTTTTACTTTTGCGAGATGGTTTCTGTGCAAGCCTTTCAGGCTCTGGCAGTCAAAGTTAAACTCCTACCTTTAACTTGCAAGATGTAATCCAGACCAAATAAGAGCATATTTTCATGGAATTATCCAGCCAACACAACACATTCATATCTAACTCAGCATAACGTTAATTTTACATAAACTGGCACTATTTGATCTGCACGAAAGTCTGCAAAGACCGAGTTATTTGCCACTTTTTCCTACTGTTTCTGTATTCTGTGTCAAGCGGCTGAAGTGGTTTTAGTGTCATTTTTGTTTTGTTGGCATCCTACAATGGAGTTTACTGCCATGAAAATCAACAGCTTTAGCACTCCCTACAGACTACCACACTTCCCTAATTATACCAAAAGTTGTCGCAGTTCTGTCAGGAGAATTCCTTTTGTGTCTATCAGAACTTGTCTTACAAAAATTCATCACGTCTTTAGCTTGTGAGTTCCAGCTGGTTGTAGGTTGTTGTGTTCAATGACAGAGGACAATTTCTTTTTTATTTCTTTTCTCTAAAGGCAGAGAATTTAGAAATGAGAACACAAACTATATACAGCTTGATATTTTCAGCATGGCATTGCCTTTGCTGTATAAGAGGCTTCACTTTGGCAAATTCACGTTGTCTATAAAATACAAACTAAGAACAACAATTCAGCAAAATTCAATGAAACATAATCAAGGAACTATGTACCTTTTGCTGTTAGTGTGCTGAAATTCTGCCAGTGTGTCAGGCAAAAGTCAGCCAGTTAAATACCAGCCTGGGGCTACTGGGTGTTATGGTACATGCTGGACAAGTACTGGCAAATCCTATTAATTACCCAGAGAAGGCTCTATCAGGACAGAGTTTTCAGTCTCTTGTTTGACAGGGAGTGAAGTATCAGGCCCATCACTGCACCTACTTAAGATGATTTTTCGTGCTTCTGGAAGATACATGGCATGATGCCTTCTTTTTAAAACAGTTTAGCTATTCCTTTCCAAGAGACAGAAACACATCTGTACCCTTCCTGATTAGTGGTTATAAGGGAATCAAGGTGGAATTGAGGTAGGAATTGAAGGTGCTTCTCTTCTATCCCTTATAATTAGTTGGAATCATAAATATTTTACAATTCAATTTCTAACCCCAGCTGCCAAATAAGAATAGCAAGATGGATAATAGACAGAGTGACACTTATATGTGAAAATGAATGCTGTTTCAGGATGTCTTGTCACTTTCCTGCTCTTCACTAAATGTTTCTTGCAAAGTAGCAGAGGAAGAGAAGATGTCAGGATGACACTGTTTAGGAAAATAAGCTCTTAAAAATAGTAATGCTAGTAATGCTAGTAAAGCTAGTAATGCTTTTTGTTAAATGTGATGTCATACTTTCTACTCTTCTTATGTTAAGTGTTCCCTTAGATGCCAATTATATTAGTTTATTCATAAAAATGAACTTGATCTGTACAATCTAGTATTGTGACAGATCCCACCATAAAAACATCTGAGCAATTGGAAAGACAAAGTAATCCCCGGCATGGTCACTTCTTTTCTTTCTATCTTCCACATTATGTTGCAATATTTAAAAATTATTAACGATAAAATAATGAGGATGTCATTAAGAATGACTATGAAGATTAATACTGCAAAAGGAGACGCAGGGATTGTCTGTGTGTTGAACATTGTTTCTCAGTGTGAGTAGTGTATTCCTCACAGTCTTTCCATTTATATTTATGGGACTCCTTGGCCCTGTACAATTACCTATTAAAGAGCCAAACATTATATTAATTAAA
>NW_010431883.1:0-19754 GCF_000710305.1 Buceros rhinoceros silvestris
TAAAAATCATAATTATAAAAAATTATCACCATAAGTCACAAGAAATGTTTGCATGTACCTCTGTTTAACTATTTTTGACATATCAAAAACCAGTTGATTTTCTTTGTCATTTCAGGTCCCTAAGTCACAAAATTCACTTGGAGAAGAAAAAGAGACAGTGAAAAATCTTTGTTTCGTTGGCTTAAAGTTCAGAGCAATTCTGTTGTTAAGTTTCATGTTTCTATTTCTATTTGCATATTACTTGGTGGATGAACAAGCAGACGTGGAAGGAAAACTGGGCCACAATTAACAAAAACAGGGATGTGATAGTCTTCGTTGCTTCAGGCTACAGCAAAACCATCACTTCTTCTGTTATCCAAGACATCAGATGTTCTTAAGGAAAAAGATAAGTTACGAAATTAAACAAGGTGGTGAATACCCATAGTGTGCCACAAAGCAATCAAATTACTCAGATTATTCATGTGTTCTGAGACCTACAAAACGCACAGGAAGAAGTCAGGGGAGAATTCAAGGTTAAATAAATGTTGCTTTTGTCTTTAAGGAAAAAATAATTGTAGTCTTCTGTATTTCTGTTTCTTTCTTAAATGGATATTGGTTATTTTCTTTGGTTAAAAAAAATATCAGTTAAAATTGGAGTAGAATCAGACAGCTCTGGCTTATATGTCCTTTGGAAGTTCAGCATTTGGACATTATAACTTACTTTTTTATAAACTGATGTGGATCTGTCAGTGTCTAGCATCGATGTGAACATCTCAATCTATATGAAAATCAAGGAAAGACAGAAAGCTACAGCTTGACCCAGCATGTCTAGAATCAGTGAGAAGATTCCTGAGCTTAAAAATGTTGCTGCACGGAGGTCCTTCGGGCTGTCCTCAGGTGTATCATACACCAAGCATGACACACATCCTGGATGAACAAGTGAGAAGACTTATTTCTCTTCCGTATTTTCAAGCAGCTTTTAAGCAGAGTTTTGTGCTTTCTACATTATGCAATTTACTGTTTGCAATCAATTTTTAAAATATTTTTTAGAATACTTACATTTCAAATGCTATTGTAAAAAGAAGTTTGTGTCAATTTTTTCTGTTTACAAAAGACTTGATTGATAGAGTTTTCTGGGACATCTTTTCCTGCAAGTCTTTTGGCTCATCTAAAACATAACCTCGCGAGAAGCATGGGCAATGTCCCTATGCCAAGAACACCAATATAGAGTCCCGATGACAATGCCATGCTATAGCTTGTTGCAGGATTACAACCTGCTTAGGGAGATGTGCTTGCTCAGAATGTGCTTACAGGTCTTCCTGAGTTGTCTGCCACTCAGTTCTTCCTCATCTGCCAAAGGTCACCGGGCCCAAAAGCCACCTGTCCACAACTGCTCCATAGTGAAACTCTCCCAAAGGTCGAATTAATATGCAAGAGAGGCCTCTTTTGGGACAATGCTGGGCTGAGAAGATCAGAGCAGATACTGCCAGGTCCTGAAGTGAGTGAAAGATTTTTATTAAGGGACAAGACACTCTTTAAAATATCCTGTATGATGGTAGCAAAAATTGTTTAGATATATCTGGGTGAATTCAGGGTACTGGCATGTAAGAAGGACTGTTCTCCTTCTTCAGAACTGCTTTTTGATCCAAATAAAATAAATAAACTCTTGTGCAATATGTGAAGACCATATGGAGGACTGGAGTGACCTGCTACTCCAGACTCTACAAGCTGTTACACCACGAGAACTCAGTAGCAATATGGTCAGTCAAAGCTTCCCTGAGCTAAAAATAATACAAATATTTATGCTTGGGGTCCCCAGAAAAAAGCGAAATGCTAGGAAGAAACTTTGAACACCAGCTCAGAACACCTGCGAATTTGGCAGGCAGAAGTTGAGAATTATTCACAAGCTGCTCCTGCTCTGGTGGGTAAGACAAAATTCTTTGTGACCAGTAACGACTGTCCTAATGATGTTTCTCACGAGAGGACAATTGCTGAAGCAGCAAAGGTGTAGATGAAGTCAGAGGCAGGCACAAGCTGTCTTTTGAGCAACTTAAAGGGTTGCTCGATTACATTTGTTACAGTTTCTGAGTTTAATCTAATCATGTGCCCATTCTTTTAAAAGCAAGGTCATGTTTCTCTGCTTGTAGCTTTCTCCGTGTTTCCAGTGACACACTGGTGGTAAAAAAAAAACCATGCGGAGCAGTAACTACGCGCAGGCTACAGCCAGTGAACAGTAAGAAGTTCTTTATTAGCTTATTTCAGCATGTAATTTCATCTCTTCTGGATTGTGATCAATGTTAGCTAGTGGGATTGTTTGTGTTTATTTCCTAAGAACATTTGAAAAACTGGGCTTGCTTGCCCTATGGCTGTCCTCAAACTGTAGGAGCCCACCTCCACCACTGCATCCAGAGATAGAGAATCACCTCTACCAGAGAGACCATGTGTATGTGCATGCACATCAGTGTGTAGCATCCCCTAGCAACATTAGAAATCAGATTTTACACTAATAAGCTTTTCCAGTGATTTTGAACTAAGCAATGGGTTTAAGAGGCAATGGACATAATGGTCAAACTCTAGTAGGAGCTAAAGGAGGGACAGACGTGAAAAAAGAAGAAGGAATACCCCCAAGACAGTGTGGAGGAGTGGGATAAGGCTATGAGTGGGATGGGGTGGAGATAAAGGAAAGCAGAGACAATGCAGAGATGCTCATTAAGTACTAGGGGATACACGGTACTGAGGGGAAACACTGATACAGCTCCTATGCAACACACCATTAAGAAGAAATATTCATAATTACCTAGCAAGGGAATTACAATATGCAGCTATCCTCACACCACGTATGAAGAAAAGTTACCTCACAATGATTCAACTGTGTCTAATATTCTTTTTCTTAAAACCATGAAGAAAATGAGCTCTGGACACTCCTAGAAAAAAAGGAGTATCACACAGAAAAACAGAAAATGTAGCAGTAATACCTACTATAGCACCCCCATAACTTTGCATTTCATCTTGTTTGACAGGCAAGTCATCTTCTGGAAAAAATGGAGAATGAAAAAAATACTTCTTCCATTATACCATTCACAGCAATATGACCATGCAAACTTTAGACAACAGAATTCTTAAGGATCTAAATTTTGCGTGGGTGGAGTTCTCTAGGGTGAGATGAAAAGATAAACCACAACATTTTACATGGACAGATCCAGGCACACACTATCAGTGCTTTGGGGTAACAACTATCTTTCAGTACCACCAGTGAAGGCTCAAACAAAGCAGGATTAAGTCAGATTCTCCTCCCTTGGCACCACCTGAGCTGCCTGCTCGTGTGCAGGATTGAGTGCTCAAACCCACTCCCTACCGCATGCCAGGTCAGCCCTGTTTGTACCGTTCCTAGCGCAATGACTCACAGCTGCGAGAGGGTACCAGATCATTCATCACTGAGGATTCAGGACACGTACTAGCACCCTCCTGCAGCATAACCGCCAGCAGTGGTTGTGTTTTTAGAGTATAATACTACGACCTTCACTGTTCGTAGTGTATCTTTCCCCTGTGTTTTGCAAGACTCAGCGTAAGCTTCTAAAGCTTTTCTTTCCCATTTCAGTAAAGACTGTGATTATCAGAAAATTCTGCAGTATCCCTGTTTACCCGTCACTCTTGCAATGCTTTCGGGCTTTGAGGGCTTTGAACTCATTTACCAATAGGTTTGGATTACAGGAATCTTTTTCTATCTTTATGCAGAGGATTTAAAAATTTCTTCTTTAAAGTGTTTCTTTCAAGTGCTAACTCTCCTTAACCCCTGGATTATTCAGACATAAAGACTGGATGGAGGCTGCAGGAGTGATGTTACCTAACTACTTTAGGTGATTTTAAACACTTAACTTGAGTGCAAGCTGGAGAACCAAAGTTAGGAGTTTATGTCCTTTAGGAGAATCCGAGAGAGAGGGAAGTCTTTCTGGCAAGGAGCAGAGAATAAGGAGCTCATTGATACATCATTAAACTAGATTTGAAGAGGGAAACAGATAAAACCAGGCTCACTAGAGATATTCCTGGGGTTGGCATGCCAATGTTTGAGGGACGGTGTGCTAGCCTGCCACCTCAGTGGAGGCAGGGGATGAAGAGCCATGTGACAGCAAAGACAAGAGAGTTGTAGATGTCTTAGAAACCATGGAAGCACCTGACAATGGTCAGGTAGGAATTAGGATTTCTCCCCTCAAAAAGGTGGCAAGATCGGTCCCAGCTGAAGTGCGTCTACACCAACACCCACAGCACGGGCATCAAACAGGAGGAGCCAGAAGCCATTGTACAACAGGAAAACTACGATATAGTTGCCATCATGGAAACATGGTGGGATGACTTGCACGACTGGAGTGCTGCAATGGATGGCTATAAACTCTTCAAAAGGATAGGCAAGAAATGAGAGGTGGTAGGGTAGCCCTGTGTGTTCGAGAGTGTTTTCACTGTCTAGAGCTTGATGATGGTGATGATAACATCGAGTGTTTATGGGTAAGAATCAAAAGGAAGGCCAAAAAGGTAGATATCATGCTGGGACTCTATTATAGACTGCCCAACCAGGATGAAAAGGCAGATGAAATATTCTATAAGCAGCTGGAAGAAGTCTCACAATAGCCAGCTGGAAGAAGTCTCACAGTAGCCAGCCCTTACTCCTGTGGGCGACTTCAGCTTCCCAGATATCTGTTGGAAATACAATACTGCAGAGAGGAAACAGTCTAGGAGGTTCCTAGAGTGTGTGGAAGAAAACTTCCTGACACATCTGGTGAGGGAACCACCCAGAGAAGACTCTCTGCTGGACATGTTTTTCACAAGCAGAGAAGAACTTGTGGCTGATGTGATGGTTGGAAGACATCTTGTGTGATCACAAAATGATAGTTTTCAACTCTCAGAGAAGTAAGGAGGGGGGTCAGCAGAACTGCTATCTTGGACTTCCAGAAGGCAGACTTTGGCCAGTTTAGGAGACTGGTTGATAGAGTCCCTTGGCAGGCAGTCTTGAAGGGCAAAGGAGTCCAGGAAGGCTGGAAGACATTTAAGAGGGAAATCTTTACATTGCAGGAGCAGGCCATCCCAATGTGCTGAAAGATGAACTGGCAGGGAAGAAACCAGCATGGCTTTGTCCGGAACCCAGGGAGAAAATTAGAAAGGCCAAAGGCCAACTAGAACCTAATCTGGCTACTTCCATAAAAGACAATAAAAAATGTTTCTATAAATACATTAGCAATGAAAGGAGAATCTCCATCTTCTACTGTACGTGAGGGGAAATACAGTGACCAAGGATGAGGAGAAGGATGAGGTACCTAGCGCCTTCTTTTCCTCAGTCTTTAATGGTAAGATCAGTTGTTCTCCAGGTACCCAGTCCTCTGAGCTGGAAGACAGGGATGGGGAGAAGACTGAATCTCCCTTAATCCATGGGGAAATGATTGGCAATCTGCTACATTACATAGACACACATAAATCTATGGGGCTAGATGGGATCCACTGAAGGGTACAGAGGGAGCTGGCAGAAGTGCTCACCAAGCCACTTTGCATCATTTGTCAGCAGTCCTGGCCAACTAGGGAGGTACCAGTTGACTGGAGGTTAGCAAAAGAGACACCCATGTGCAAGAAGAAGAGAAAGGAGAATTCAGAGAACTACAAGCCTGTCAATCTGACCTCAGTGCTGGGGAAGGCTATGGAGCAGATTATCTTCAGTGCTGTCACTAGGGAAGTGATCATTCCCCTGTACTCGGCACTGATAAGGCCGCACCTCAAATACTGTGTCCAGTTTTGGGTGCCTCACTACAAAAATGATATTGAGGTGCTGGAACTTGTCCAAAGAAAAGTGAAGCTGATGAAGGGCTAGAGCTCAAATCCTGTGAGGAGCAACTGAGGGAACTAGGGTTGTTTAGCCTGGAGAAAAGGAGCCTGAGGGGATATTGCTCTCTACAACTACCTGAGAGGAAGTTGTAGCTATGTGGGGTCAGTCTGTTCTCCCAAGTAGCAAGGAACAGGACAAAAGGAAATGGCTTCAAGTTTCACCAGGGGAGGTTTAGGCTAGATAGTAGGAAAAAATTTCTTCACCAAAAGGGTTGTAAAGTACTGGAACAGACTGCTCAGGGAAGTGGTGGAGTCACCATCCCTGGAAATATTTAAAAGACGTGAACATGTGGCAATTAGGGACATGGTTTACTGGTAGACTTGGTAGGGTTAGGTTAACATTTTGACTTGATGAACTTAAAGGTTTTTTCCAACCCAAATGATTCACTTTAGAGAAAACGAAGTGAAGATTCATTTTAGAGAAAATGAAGTGAAATAGAGACCTCCTGAAGGCAAAGTGCCTTCTCCTGAGACAGGCCTTTAAGAGACAGAGGTTGCACTGACTGATATAACTGATAAAACAGCATTTCTACTTTGTCAGAGAAATGCTCTGAAGATTGATTGCCACTGATGCTCATGGCATCTTGACCTCACAGCCTATATCAGTGAGTTCCCACAAAATCCTTGTCTGATTTAATAAGCAGAAAAGTATTCTTCAGATAAAGAAGGGTACATATGCATCCATCACCATGTTTTGGCAAAGAAAAGGGCCTTTTACAATCAGATGCTTTTGCTTTGGAAAGCATTTTTCAGAAACTATATCTCATAAATATCTTTTAACAACTTTATGTTTTCTGTGCTTCAGTAAACTCAACTTATTGGTGGGGATTGAGTGGGGTATGGATGCTTTTGGTGTCACTAATCTCCTTGGAAAATTTCCAAGAGAGCATTTTTTTAGTGGAGTTTGCTGTTATATCATGATCTGATGGAAACACACCCATTTCAACAAGACCTGTCAGGTATGTCTTGCTTGCTCTACCCTGGCAGAATGCAACACTCCTGCACAGGCAACAGGCAGGCAGCAGCCAGCTGTACCATTATATATCAATAACCCTCCCCAGAGGGTTTTGAAAATCAGAATCTCCATATTGGGATTTCTGGAATCCAAACAAAAACTATTCCTAAATATTTTTAAAACCATCATGCAAAGAAGGTACATTTCATCAAGCCCAGGGCAATTTCCAGATTCTCAATCAGATAATAAGTATCTTATAATTTTTTATATTAGTTCCGATGTAGGAGACACATTTCTAAATCTGTTTGTTCAGCCCTGCCACGCTAAATGAATATGACATGATTCAGCCTTTGGCCCCAAGGCTTAGTAGGTATTAGAAGAAGCAAGATAGACTTCTTTGATGGCTCTGGAAGAGCTGTGATCCTTTCTTTTCAGTGCACTATGAGATTTGTAATACAAGGCCATGGTTTGAGCACCCCATGCCCCTCTCTACAGCTTGTGGGGTTAGAAATGTTTATTCTAACCATAGAGCCTCACAGATTATCACTTATCCCTCACATCCTCTACTTCAGACTGTGTTGGAGAGCTTAAATGCATCTGGCTCCTCCAGTCATGAAACTGTGCCATCAGCATCACTGTGCTACAATGAGAGGGACCCAGAGGTGTCTGGGATGTAAACTGGGGAAAAGGCCAGTGGAGGTGACAGAAGGAAATCACTCACACAGAAGAGAAAATCATCCAACCTGTGCAGCATCAGCAGCAAAAAGAATGAATTCTTGTGGGAAAAGGAAACCCTTAGAAGAATAATTTCACCATCAGGACAAGTAATTAGCACTTCCTATACACTTTATTATGAAGAGTGTACATCCTAAATTTTAAGATCACATTCCTACAAAAAGAAAATTTTTAAAGAGTGTGACACTTGTTACATGCTGGCCTTGAGACAGCTACAGCACGCAGCCACACATGAGATATCCAAGATCTTTTTGAAATTTAGTATCTCCAGGAATAGGCAATTTATACTTTGCTGGGAAAGACCTGACCTACTCCATACCACAACGATGAATCAGCCTTTCATGAGGCATCAGTCTGTGAGCCAAAAGATACTACTTATGTTTTCTCATGATTTATGGCCAGATACTGTTGTAGGCAAAAAAAAAAAAAACCCCACAGTTCAAGTTAATTGGACAAGCAAAACCATGAAAACACCAAGCAACACACTCAAGATATTTTATTTGTCTTTTTTCTTATTTTCTTTCTTGGGGAAAGAAGTGGGGGAAATTCGGAAGTGGATCAATACTAAATCTGTAAAAGACCTATAGAATCATAGAATGGTTTGGGTTGGAAGGGACCATAAAGATCATCTAGTTTCACCCCCCTGCCATGGGCAGGAAGACTTTCTACTAGATCAGGCTGCTCAAAGCCCCATCCAACCTGGCCTTGAACATTTCCAGGGAGGGGACATCCACAGCTTCTCTGGGCAACCTGTACCAGTGCCTCACCACCCACATAGCAAAGAATTTCTTCCTTACAATTAATATAATCTATCCTCTTTCAATTTGAAACTGTTACCCTTCATTCTATGACTACTGTCCCTGATAAAGAGTCCCTCCCCATGTTTCCTGTAGGCCCCCTTTAAGCACTAGGAGGCCATTATAAGGTTTTCCTAGAGCCTCCTCTTCATAGCCTGTCCTCATAGCAGAGGTGCTCCAGCCCCCTGATCATCTTCGTGGCCCTTCTCTGGACCCCCTTGAGCAGGTCCAGTCTTTATTACACTGGGGGCTCCAAAGCTGAACACAGGATTCCAGATGGGCTCTTACGAGAGTGCAGTTACATTTCTTTTGATGCAGCTCAGGGTGCGATTGGCTTTCTGGGCTGTCAGTGCACACTGCTGGCTCCTGCTCAATTTGAGCAGGTCCAGTCTTTATTACACTGGGGGCTCCAAAGCTGAACACAGGATTCCAGATGGGCTCTTACGAGAGTGCAGTTACATTTCTTTTGATGCAGCTCAGGGTGCGATTGGCTTTCTGGGCTGTCAGTGCACACTGCTGGCTCATGCTCAATTTTGCATTCACCAACACCCCCAAGCCCTTCTCTGCAGCGCTGCTCTCAATCCACTCATTGGCCCGCATGTGTCTGTGGTTTTGCCCTGACCCAGATGCAGGACTTTGCGCTTGGCCTTGCTGAACTTCATGAGGTTCACACAGGCCCACCCCTCAAACCTGTCCAGGTCCCTCTGGAAGCCATTCCTCCCCTCCAGCATGTCAACTGCACCACACAGCTCAGTGTCATCTGCAAATTTGCTGAGGGTGCACTTGATTCTACTGTCTGTGTCGCCAACAAAGATGTTAAACATCATCAGCCCCAATACTGACCTCGATGAACAGTAATCTTTCCCCAGCAAAAAAACTGCTTTGTCATACATTGCTCCTAACCATCACTTGACAACAGAGAGCTATCAAAACCCACAATAAGCATGTCATCCTCAGAAACATTGCCAGGAGAAAACCCCTTCCAAACATATAATTTCAAATCAAAAAAGGTCATATAAAATTGTCTCTCCCAATGAAGCCATAATTTTATATGTCAAAAGAGGACATCTAAGGTAATTAAGTGACAGAGAAGCCCTTGCCTTATGGAAATAAATAACAACTTGCCTAAACTGAATCTTCTGGAGACAGTTACCAAAAAGACCTACCAAACAGTATTTACTGTTATCAGGATAAAAGTCTCTTCAGGAACTCAGCTTAGCATTTCTGGTTATCTGATACCAATTCTGACAGTGGGAACCAAAGTGAGTGCAGAAGCCCTCTAACAAGGACAATAGGAAGGAGAGAGAGGGAGAGAGCCAGAAGGTACCATTGGGTTGACATCTAGGGTGTCATTACAGGAGCTAGAAATGTGGCTCCACAAAGAATGGTGAAGGATGACGGGTTCAATGTATAATTTCTACTAACTTCCAAACAGACGTTTTTTTCTCTGTGGAAGAAAGTTGATACTTTTCCAAAGTGGTTTTGACCATTCAGTGCTCTTCTTGTATTCAGGAGCCTTTAATACTCCTTTTACGGATAAGAAATTTAAGAATGTTATCAAAGAAGTTTGTGTTTCTAAAGGCTGTAGTCAAAATCAGCCCTACATCTTACAACCCTGGATTATACAACAAGCAGTGCTCAGTCTGCTGAGAGAACAAGTTGCGAGCTACATAAGCTGCTTTTGCAATGGCAGGCACTCATTTGTGCTTCTCAGAATCCTCCAGTCCCATGAGGATGGCAAAGGCCATGAGATGATATAGGGGTGCAGAAAACCTTAGACTGCAATAAAGATCAATGTGCCAGCGGCAGGACCATTCGCCCACTCCACAGCCTGCTCCCCACGTGGGTTTGGGGAAGTGTCAGCCTTAAGGTTGCCTCTCCCCAGGGATCCTCACACAAGGCAGTCAGAGGGATGCCAGGAACCTGTTTCCAGGACATCCGGCAGCAGCTGATCTACAGAGCAAGTGGGTTATAGCTGATGTGTACAAGTGAGCTGCAGCATGCACACAATATAGGTGCAGACTTTTGGGAGAGCTGGTAGCATCGTCTTGCCTGCTAAGGAGACCGATCTACAGCCTGAAAAAGTTTGGCGTGTTTTTTAAAGGGTGGAACATGCAGCCGGATGATCCCCTATTTCCTCCATTCACAGAACCTCAGCAAATCTCTGAATGGATTTGTGCTGGAGTACAAGAGTCTGAAAGGTGGTGGTGGTGGTGGTTCTCTTTTCTGAAGCATTTGTTTCAGGTAAGGCTAAATACAAGAATGGAGGGGGGGAAAAAGCAAACCTACAAAACCAAAAAAATAAAAAGACCCCCTTCTATGTTGGAAAATGGAACATAATTTTTTTTCTCAAAAGAAATGTTCAAACCAATGCCCAAGACAACTTCCTATAATGTTCAGGATAAGAAAATAAGGTACGAAAAGCTAGAAAAATTGAGCTTATTTTTAACAAAGAAATTTGGAATAAACACTGAATTTAATCTTTTCCCCTTTTATTTTTCCTTTTCTATTTCCTTTCTTCTTTTTAAATTCTTACATTTTTTGACTCAAAAGTCCAGTAGATAGTACTCATTTCAAGTGTGTTTTCATAGTTAGCTTATTGAGAACCATTATATATATATATTGTTCTGAAGTTGTACAGATCAGTTATGTGTGAAAAATAGGTAACGTGTTATGTAACGCAGTTACTAACTGTGCATGTTTTCTCAAAATACTCAGAAAGGCTCTATTTATTCATGCAGCTGTGATTCAATATAGCCATAAACCAAAGGTTCACTTCCTTGCCAGTGCTTCTGAACGTTTTTTCATGCTGGCACCCAGCAGCACCCAGCAGCTTGCCTTACGACTGTGATGACCTGGCAGCTAACAATACATCATATTTTCTTCCCTCCTCATCCTGAACGGAGTCCAGGATCAGCCTCTGTTCTGACAGGTCTTTCCCCATCTGACCCCTAGCACTAACCCTGTCCCACACTTCTCTAGCTCTCTGCTGCTTTCCCACAGTGTGCTGAGACATCACCTGCTTTCTACATTTCATACCTGAAGACAAGAAGGCATAAACAGCATTCCCAGAAATCCTTATTTGCGATCATCAGTCCTCTTGTGAGATGCTATGAGGCAAAATTCAGAGCAGGAGTGAGAAAAAATGGGTTTATGTGCCTGAAGATAGGTAAGAGATATCTCATAACTGACCCTCTTTATTATTGCAGAGATAGATAAGTATTAAAATATTTTTTCTCACATCTGCTGCCTCTTCTTTGTCTTGCAAGTCAAATTAATTCTCTTATTTGTGGTTTTATACACACTACCACTACATAAGCAGCAGTAAGCAGACATCCTCTGCTGAGTGCTCCTGTCATAAAACGTTCCATGTTAACAGACACGATATGCTATTTCCACAGGGCTAATTATAATAGGTCAAAGGAGAACATCCTCTGAGAAATTTCTCTATAATTTCTAAGGAAATCTGTCTCATGCCGTGAAACCAGAGATTACTCATAGCATGACAAATCTGGAAGAACTGTTAAAGGTTTCACTTCTATTTGTCATCAATACTTTAAATCTGATACCCAGCTTCCAAAAAATATTAATAATTTACTTAACATTTCCTTGGAAATACTTTGCCCAAAATGAGAAACTTATTCTTGTCTTTTAGGGAAAGGTAGATATTAAGTATTCAGCACAATTTTTCATTAGCACTATTTTGCTCTAATATCAAAGGAATTGTACTATTGCTACAAGGACCTTGATCTATTAAAACACTTATGCACATGCACAACTTCAGTGGGATTACTCATGTGCTTAAGATAAATATATCCCTAAAGTTATGGCTTGGCTTCGCGAACGAAGATTTGGGAAGGGCTTTTCCCACGCTCACTGCAAGCGATGAGTGCACCCTTCGGGTCTGCGCGGTGGATTTTTTTTTTAGATGAGGCACAGCGTGAGCGGAACTGGCCCCACCCTTTACACCTGAGGTTCATCTGCCAGCGCCTAGCGAGCTTGGATGGTGACAGCGAAGTCCTTAGGTCGTAGGTTTGGTTAGAGTGTCCTTCTCTTAGATGATGGATGCCTTACAGGGCTAAACGAGCTCCATCTGCCCGGGTTTGGAGTCAGAGTTGTCCTTCTCCTAGGATGGCTGCCCGAAGGCCAGTGAGCCCATCCTGCCTGTGGACACACTTTGTCTGACCCTTCAGATGAGACCTGTCTGGCTTGGGAGACCCCACTGGAGGCACATGCCACCACCAGCACAGCTCTCAACCTCACAAGGGCACGCAAGCTCCTTCCCCACAGCAAGGGGGTGCCCGTGAAAGAGATCCCTAAAGTACTATTTATAGGTAAGAGCACATTTCTTTCGGTCCATTTCCCAAGTTTATTTAAATAGGACATAACACAGCAGCATATGCAACAATATTCTAGCTGCTGATCCTTTAAATAAAAGAAAGAAACACTATTCTTTGTGATCAGATTTATAAAGAAAAATAGGAGAAATAAAATGAGTAGGATAAAACTGAGACTTTCAATGGAGTTACACAACTTCATTGCCTCACATAAGACAAAGTCTCATACAGTTGGGAAAATTCACCAAGTCTTTCCATGGGTGTACAAACAGGAGGGGAATACAGCTGATTTCTGACTGCCGAAAACAACAAAACTCGTGATGTGATAGAAAGCAGATGGGATACAAAAGGATTGTTGGTCTGGGGCAGCTCCATTCTCTGTGAAATTCTGTAAGGTTTTGAATCACAGCTGTGGAAACAAGCTGCTGAATTTCCTCCCCTAACCCTCCTGGTAGTTCTGTAATTTAAGTATAAATACTCTGGAAGTCAAGATTAACAGCATGCTGCTGAGTGCCTTTTGTGAAGGAGGATGCTAGTGGGAGAGAAACTAGGACTTAAAGCTATATTGTCGTGCAACTGAGAAGGCGAGGAACAGAGCCAGGCAAACAATCACCAGACTGTTTTTTCCCCAGCAGCAGATGATCCACCTTGTCTGGACTTTGAAGCAAAAGTGAATCTCTTGACTAGACATTTCTAGCATTGCTGATTAAAATAGATTAAGGACTCTGTGTTGTAGTGCTATATTTGCTATTAAGGGGAGGATGAAAATGTGCTTACTATTTAATAAGAGTCAATCTGGAAAAAAATTTAAACAGTTCAGAGTGGTTTTGGTGCATCAATAAATGTCTCCTGGCAGGTTTCCTAGGACCCCAGACTAAGAACAGAGTATTCATCTGCAGTAAGGGAAAAAAAAATTTAGCACGTCATAAAACCACTGTGGTGACAGAAAAAAGCATTGACAATCAAAGGATTAACAGCACCTCTACCACTTATTAGCAAGACAATATTGTCCCAAAGATACTGTGCTATTCTTTTCTCTAATAGAGAATGTAGAGGTACTTTGCTTCTGTGAAATAAGAGTCTTTTTAACTTTATCCTTGACCCTGTAATTGAACATGCCTGAGAAGGCCCCTGGGTCCAACTGAAGGCTGTTGCAGAATTGGATGCATCTTTATTACTCTGACACAGTCCGTTGTTTTAAGGTGCCTTTGTCATTTTTTTACTCCTAAAGGATACTGGTTTGCATCAGGAGGTGCTGGTCTGCTATTACCCCGATAAGAAAGGCACTCAGACTCCATAAAATACCATTTAAAATGGGATTTTTTTATTAGAGCTAACTATAAAGAAGGAAAGTATAGTATAGATAACTCATGTCCATTTAGATGCTGGAAACTCTGAGCTGTGCAGGAATTGAAGAGGCTCCAATCCTCATGCAGCATGCCGTGCAGACCCCGTCTGTGGAGGATTTATCCCATTTGGGTCATTCAAGCTATTACAGGGGTTTTATCCAAGAATGCAACTATACTCATAATTTCTACTGTCAGACAGAGAAGATGTCTGCAGGATAAGCTGATACTGTACTCTTAATTAAAGGTAATGTCATTCCAGTACTGAGTCAGAGCTGCCTTGCATGCTCCTCCGTTACCATTATCCAGTACCAAGGGAGATGCACAGCACGACACAGGCCTGAAGACAGCACTGTATATGGAGCACAGCGCATCACAGACCTTCACATGCACAGGTTCACCATTACATGGATCACTGACTCCTCTATGTGCAATAATCTTCCCAACAGTATCATTGCAGAAACCTGATGCTCGCCTACCTTTTAGTAGCCAAATAGACCAAAGGCCTACAGAGCCTTTAGGGTACATCAAGATAGACAGGTATTCTTGCAGGCTTGCAGGGAGATATCATGTTAGGTGTTGTGTCAGGTGGATGAGATCTCCTTCTGGAGGTTTTCAACGCTATCTACTTCTACCCTAATAAATACTCAATGTAGGCACTTATTTTAGGATGACTGCTTTGTTTAGCACTAAATTGTAAAAACAGGTTTGTAACCCAAGTCAGGCAGAACATACGCTACTATCTTTTCTTACAATCCCCAAATTCATATCGTCTTGGATTGCCTTGACTTTTCCCGTGGCCACATCTTGAAAACCTCATGTCATCAATCCTTAAGTAAGAAGAATTTTTCCTAAGCCATTTCTCCTAATCATTGTATAGGAAGATTTCACATGACTTAAGCAACATTTCTGGCTCTGATCCTCTGTCCTACAGGGTGCGATGGGGAAGGAGGAGCAGAGAGTAGTGCTGAAGTTCAGATGTAACTACCTCATGAACTGTGAATGCAGAGAAGCGAGAGGCACCTAAGGGCTCAAACTGATCAGCTGCACAGGTTTAAGTTGTGGCAGCTCAAGAAAATGTTGCCTGTTTCTGCTTCACCTTCTCTGCCCAGAAGGAAATTATCAATGAATGCTCAGTCCCTGTCATGCAAAAATCTGATTTTTAGCCTAAACCATAAGATTTGCACTGGCTCTGACACACTTTCAAGTGTTACTTGAGGTTATATAAAGCACTCCAAAATAGCAGAAAGTCCTCCTGGGAAAAAAGTAGGGGAATTTTTTATTTTTGAGTGTCATTAATTCCATGCTGGTTTTATAGCCGCCCACCTCAGCAGCTTCTAAGTGTCTCTAGCAGAACGGTCAGGAAGATCACTAAAAAACCTGTCAGGCTTTCTTTGGAGTCTCTATCCCCTCTTCATTTTGATGGTGAACACATGATCTAAAAAAACTTTTTTTTTTTACCCCTCTATTTTTGGTAACAGTTCATTTCCATCAAATGAGGGAAAGCTCTGGGGATCTTTTAGTCACAATTTGTAGCCAACAGCATAGAATCATGATTTTATTCTGGGTGAATTTATTTTAGAGTGCTGATCTCCTGAACCCACTAAGGGGCATGTAACAGACAACACGGGACCACGTGATTTCAGTTTTCTAAGAAAAAGATTTTTGCTCTATAGTTTATCATAATCTCTTACCTAAACTCCAACAAGCAACCAGGCAGGTTCTGACATATGGAAGTCTTTTATGGTGTCATATTTGAACATAAATAAAGGAATGAAAAGGAGAGCAAGAAGGAAACTCCTAAAGGTTGGTGCATTTGGTTCTCCTCTTGAAAACATTCTCTGGCAGCAGTGCAAGAAAAGCCTGTGCCTTGATCACCACCTGCTAACTCTGACCCATTCATCATAGCTGAAAAGACTGGAGGTCAGGAAGGAGCAAGAGTCAAGTTTCATCAAAGACAGTTGCAGAAATACCTCCCATGCCCTACTGCAAGCAAATACCTGAAATAGTTAAAAGTGCCAAAATCAAACAAAGATTCCTTAAACAGTGCAAAAAGTTTTCATTGGTTCCCTGGTGTGACTTGAGAAAGCACACATGTAAGGGGCTTCTGTTAAAGCCAGATGACTTGCACCAGTGTGGGACTTGGGTGTTCCTGTGTCATGGGGTCAGAGAGTTGAAGGCAGACCTGAGCGTAGCCAGCCTCTGCCAGACTCCGAGGAATTTGGAAACGGCTTTACAGTTAAAACTAATAAAAAAAAAAAAAATTAATTCTCTCAATGGAAATGAATTCTGCACAAATGTCTCAGTGCCCAGCCTGGACATTTGTCAGCTATGCAAACAATAATTGGGAAAGTAAAGGCTCCACCTGCAAACTAGGCAACAAATTAGAAATGCCGAACTAAGGGAGACGCTCAGTCTCCCCCAATGCTTATGGGATGTGTTTTATGCTGGACTGCTAGGTACATGACAAATAACCTGGCATACTAAAAGGAAAGAGATTTGAGACAGAAAAGTACACAGGGATCAAAATAAAAGTCCAGGAAAAAAACAACACAGTTTTACATGCTGTAGCAAACAGCACTAACAAGTCTCTGCAAAAACAAAAGGAAGAATCACAACAAATTACACTGCTTGCAAGAATTTGCCAGTGCCATCACGGTGAGTGCAGCATGGACAAAGATGACAGCAGAAGCTCAAGAAAAGGGCAGAAAATCTTTCCTAGTGAAAAAAAAAAATCAATCACAACTGAGGAGGAAGAAGTAACAAAACCACTATTTTAATGTGGCCATATATATATCAGTCAATGAAGCAAGAGAAACAGGAAAATGAGCACAGAAAGATGGGGCAAAAGCAGAAGACAGAGGTCCACCTTGCCTCACTGAAGGAATATGGGAATTATAGGGGGTAACAAATAGCAAAATAAATACGGTGTGTAATAGTATCACTAGACTGCTAAAAACATGTTTTGCTTTTGTTGTTATCTGGAAGGAGTACTACAGATGAGTCAACTTATTTATGCAAGAGCTTGACACCCTTTAAAGATATGGAAGCTCCCAACAGAATACAACATAGAATAATCCAGTAGTCCCAGGCAATGACAAGAGGAAAAGCACTAAAAGTAAAATAATATCTCCAGAAATCATAGCCAAGAAAAAGAACCCACAAAGTCTGTGTTCTTTCCTGACCACTGTAGGAAATAAATGTATGAAACCTATCACATAGCATAAGCCATAAAGGTTTAAAAAATATATTAAAAGACAGTGCTTTCCACTGAAGCAATAAATGTTTGGATATTTGAATTTTATGTTGTTATTGATAGGAATTTTTTCCATGCTTGATAAATCAAAAAAGTGCTAGGAGATAGCCATAAAAAAAACAGGAATCTTTTTGTGCAGTCAGAATACCATTTGAGAAAGGGTTTTTTCCCCCCTTTCCAGTTTCCCTGGAAAATATTACCAATCTTCCAGAGTAGATAGGAAAGTATATGGGAAGAGTATGACTAAGAGTCTCTGTGCTTCTTTCAGAGGACACATGACACTTTGATCTCATGTCATGTTAAAGAAATTAAAATCTATAGAAATAAAGGTACAATGAGTAATGTTGGGCTCAGGGCCCACGTTCTGTGGATTGGAAACCCTGCCTGGGCAGTGTCTCTCAGATGAGGATCTGAGGTGGTGTGTAAGGTATGAGAGTGATGTGACCAGTCTGCGAAAAATGCAAAAAAAAAAGCATACACATTCTCACCATACAGAAATACAAAGTGGAAACCAACACATGTAATGAGTTGCCATTAAAAATGCATCCATTTCAGCTGGTTGTAAATTAAAGCCAGTATATTGTACCAGATAGCCAGCAGAATGCTTAGTTTGGTTGCTTCTCATTAAAACAAAATCAATTAACTCATCTCTAGACTATTTTAATGCAATGCAGACCAAAATACAGAGCTGTATAAGGAGCACTTCAGATTTGAAAGAAAATTTGTGTTGTCTTGAGATTCTTATAAAGAAATATGAATAGTGTCATTCTGCTTGAGTCCCTGACTGAAAAGGGAACAACTTGACAGGACCCTAAATCTTTCAAAAATAAACGTGAATGCAAAAGTTATTAAAAGTTCACATAATGAGCCAAGACAGGATATGCCCTATGCCACAGAGCTGCACAATTTGCTGACTTAGTAGGGGTTAAAATTGCTCTCCTCTGTGTTCCATGATTTTAAAATCATTATAAAATCAGAGGCTGCATTAACCATTAAGCATGGTGGATCAGTTCATCCTTCCCTTATGTTCAACAGCAGTTTCTTACAGCTGTAGCAACAACAGACCTATAGGACGGAGCTGCCTGACACTTCATTCAAAAGCTGCTATTCATTCCATAGCGGGATTTTTTTACCCAAATATTTGACTTCCACGTCTCACAAGACTATGATCTTCTCATCTGAGAAAGATGCTGGTGATCATCCCCACACAGATACAAATGTATTCCAACAAACAATTTAACTGTTGTAGCTTTTTAATATATTCAGTTTGCATATTTATTTGTATTTTAAAGATGGAAAAGCTAATGTGCAACGATATGCATTAAATTAGTCTAGATTTTGCTTCCAACTGGCCATCTGCACACCATGGTGCTGAGCAACACTCACATAAAATCCCATTTTGTTGAACCATTAAGGAATTTGTTTTAAAAAATAGCAATAAAATAGATAAAGAATTCCTTCACTTCATCCTCCTACAGATGGATATAAAACCAAAATCTAAGTATATATGGAGCCATAATCCTCTGACAGCTAATCTCTGCAGCTATTCTAATTGCTGAGGATTTCTACGGATAATATCTACTGCTGTTAACTATTTTTCTTGAATGTTTTGAAAACAGAAAGTATTATTGATTTCTTATTAGAGCATGTATGGTTCAAGCCCTGACTACTATTTTTGCACTGGTTAGTCACCTGGTATTTAGTGTTCAGGTTCAGTGATCGATTTCTTATTGCATGTGTGTGGTGTAATTATTTTGTATATTTCTCCATATTCACACTTTCAACCTTCTGGGATTCAAGGAAACAGCAAAGATCTGAATCTGAATCTGAATAAAGGTGAGGAGACCTGTGCTAACAGGCTTTTGGATGTGACCAGTAAATGTTGCCATGACTTAAGAAAATAATGAATTTTCATTCTGAACATTACTAGGGCAGTATTAAAGCTACCAGTCTGATGACACACTAGTTGGAATAACAAGCGTCTTAGTCCTCAGAAGAAAATTAACACTTATCTCTAGGTACTTTTTTCCCCTCTTCAGATGGACCCCATTCCCTATAGAGCACTTACTGAAGCTTGTCTTCCCTCATAAGCAGCAAACAATGGGGCATGCATGGTCTATGAACTGTAATACATCAATATTAAACATCTGGAAATCTCCCAAGCTCTCTAGCCATGCCTGACTCCATAATAGGAGAGAAACAGATGCTTCTCTTCCTGTTTTCCCTCCAGCTCTCCTTGTATTGATAAGAAACTTGGATACATTCCCCCAGTAAGACCTGAAAAGTCTTCCAACAGACGAGTGCAGCTGTGAACTAGCCTATGTACATCTCTGTGCTGACGTGTGCTGTTTATGCTGTAACTGGAAGGACACTAGACAAAAGTTAAAGGTAGCTCTAGGTTTGATTGCAATGAAGAGAAGCTGCAGAGAGCACACTTTAATTACAAGTCTGACATGTTTGTATGGACAGCAGGCATATTCTTTA
>NW_010431883.1:19945-21453 GCF_000710305.1 Buceros rhinoceros silvestris
AGACAATGCGACAACAGCTTGTGTGCACACAAAGCCTTTATTGAAATACAACTGCAGCAAAATGCTGCGGCACCCGCATACCACAAATGGCAAATGCGTAGTTTCTCTCTTATCGCATAGACTTATAGTTTTCCATGGGATGTTATGATTTACATGCTTTACTTGGGTTGGTTTCAAGTTCACTGTCCTGCCCAGAGATGAGCGGCTTTCCAATCACCCGTTGACACAACTTCTGTCCCCTCCTAAACAACACGCCTCCTGCTACATGCTTTACTTGGGTTGGTTTCAAGTTCACTGTCCTGCCCAGAGATGAGCGGCTTTCCAATCACCCGTTGACACAACTTCTGTCCCCTCCTAAACAACACGCCTCCTGCTGTTGACTGACAGCAGGCTTAGCTGGGCTGCTTCCCGGACCGGCTGGGGGGTCACCCCCACAGATCACCACAGTTACCCAGATTCCTGTGAGGTGCTCAGGCATCTCCCTAACTGAAAAGAAGCAAGCAGTGACACTAATGGTGGTGGGAGTAGGCCTGTATTGTATTTGGTCACCCCCACAGATGTGAATATAGCTGACAGAAAAAAACAATGGATAGACCTTTAGCTACTAAATATTTTATAATCCATATATTCAGCATGGCTTCGTTTAATAAAATCTGCAATGTAAAAAGGAAAAGGTAATTAAAAGTGAAGTAAAGTTACCTTAAAAATGGCCAAAAATCCATCTATGGCTATATCTTCATCAGCTCTAGAGGAAAGTTCAGAGAAAGTACTGATCAATTCATGATAAAAAGAATAAAAAATCTGACCAGTGTATGTGTCTCTCTGTACGTACCTCTTTGGCTTGTCCTCAGCAACTCAGAGTTGTGATGTACCTAGCTAATGCAATGTACTTACTGTTCATTCAAAACAATTCTGAACACATTGCAAAAGTCAGAACCAGCTGTCAAAACCAAGGAGCAGGATAGGTCCTGCACTGCTCTAAAAGTATATAAACACCTACGGGCCCACACTGTGCTCAGAGCAGAACATTTCCAGTGACAGCAGCATTTGTAATATGAGTAAATGTGTCCATAATCATGGGAACAGCCAACAACAGGGGAGGATTACTTTTTCTTTTGTCTGAATTAGAGCATGAAAATAAATTCTGATTCCTTGGAAATCACTTCTTTAAATAGGAATAGGACCAAATACCAACACCTTCCTTTTTTGCCTGCCTTCCCAGAGTTCATCCAGAGTAAAACAGAACTGAGCACCAAATCTCAAGGGACCTTGAAATTATTATTTCCTTTAGGATATATTGTATCCCAGAGATAGTTTCAAAACATTGGGTTTTGTACTTTAAAAAAAAAATTGCTAAAGACAGTTCTTGGAAACTGATAAACCAGAGAACCCTAGAGCCTACATCTGCTGTCTGTACAAATGAGGAATTACTGAATCACTGAAACTGAGATCATCGGACTAGCAGAGGTGAAAGAGGGCCTGTGTTGTCCATTCTTCCTCTCTTCTTT
>NW_010431883.1:21534-23751 GCF_000710305.1 Buceros rhinoceros silvestris
TTTCCCTAAATCAAACCTATATAGAGGACAAGAGCATGCATATATATACAAACGTACTTGTTCAAAATGACTTTCCAAGGAAACACGATGACTTTCCAATGAAATAGTTTTTCAATTCTTTCTTTTCTTCCCTCTACAAGCATGATTATTTTGCTTTTTGTTTTTGGTGGGGTTTTTTTTATGTTTGGCTTAGTCATAATTCTGTATTTGCCTGTATGCAAGTTTGATAAACAGCATGCTAAGATACAGCCAGATGTTTTCAGAGGCAGCCTGTATGTAATTTTAGGGGATAAAGGTGGTGGGGGAGTGTTTCTTCCTGTAGTGGAAGAAAAGTCCTGGTAGTGGTTTTAAGAAGAACTAAAGTATAACAGGAGTGATGGACATGCCTGAAAATATCTGGGAAAGACAGTAATTATGAGGTCCCTTCATTATTAATCGGTTTTGAATTGCCAAGAAGAGATGTGAGACTAGAGGAAATATAAGATTCTGATGACTGATCACGGCTGATCAGTCACACTGCACCAGGGGGACTTGCACATTCTGTTTCAACTCACCAACTCTTCCTGAAAATACCTTTATTTACTCAACCATAATCACATTTGCTCCTCTTCCTGCTGTTAGTCAGGCCAATCCACACATTCATTTCACATTTGGCTTATCAAGCTATTTTAGTGGTTGTTGCAGCTTTTTCTCTCAGCTATTTTCCTTTTCCTCCAAGATCTCCAGGACTTACTCTTGCATTTCTGCTTTGCTTTATTAACTAAGGCTCTGTGGCCTAATGCCAGCATCCACTGCCTTCAGCTCTACAAAATTTAGCCAAGGATGTCTACAGAAGACAGCTAGAAGAACAAATCGCAGAACGCATTTCATTTCATACATTGGAGTTAAATTATTTAAAGAATCCTTGCACTGCTACCAGGATTATTAGTGTAATTAAACAAAGAAAGAAAGAAATAAACCCATTTAGCTTCTCTTAGAAGTTTTGATATTGACATAAAACATGCTCTCGGACAACTCATTCATCCACACCTTAAATTCTGTCTGCCTCTGCATTTTTATTCATTTCCCAGTTTTTGCGAAAGAAACGCCCTTGACTGTTGTGTTCCTGTGATCCATTCAAGCCATTTGTATGAACTGAGTTTTTATATTGCAGTCTTGAGTTTGTCATGGCACAATGAAAAAAATGCTTTGTGTGTGTGTGTGTGTGTGTGTGTGTGTGCATGCACGTGTGTGTGTGCATGCACGTGTGTGTGTGCATATTGCACAGAGAGGATGTTCTATGGCCCTATCTGAGTCAGTATCTATGGCAGGTCTATACGCAGAATACAGCACAAAAATATCCCTTTGCTTACAAATCCTCCATCTATTCGCCTGGTATGGTAGCTCGCTGAATAACTGAGATGCAGTAGTGACTTTCAGCAGTGAAGAGTATACCATGAAGGGAAAGAATTTGGGAGGATACTGTGATGGGAATAGATCCTCATTGGAAGAGATGGAAGTGTATGAAAGGAAAATTGCAAAAGTAGGGCTCCTAAGGCATGGAAAGAGAAGGCTATTGGAGGATGCACTCCATGCAGAGACCTGTCTGTATGTTCATAGTATTGGAAGGAGTACTATTACTCCTATATAGTGTAATACTGGTAGAATAAATAATAGATTATATACTCCATGAAGACAAAATGTAAGTATTAGAATGATTTTAAATCATATGGTTTCCATTACAGTTTAATATGAAATCATAATGGTTTCCGTTAGTGAAGCATGAGGTGGAAATGAACCTAATTCCAATCTGCTCTTCCAACCCTGAAACCCAGAAACCCCTGCCAGGGCTTTAGCTTAAACTCTGTGAACTAATTTCACACTCATTCAACTGCTACAGAAGACTTCTGAGTTTTGACTGTATCGTTACATATTTTTTCCCCCTTATTTCAGAGTGTTCCAACATAATCATATCCTTCAGGCAAAACTGCTGTTGTACAGACAGAATAGAATTCTAAACGCTCCAGAGGAACTCTAAGGGGAAAAAAATTACTTTTAGGTTCAACAGAAATCCTTCACAATGTTTTTGAGTTTGTACTTGGTGATCACCACACATCAAATGCATATGTGCCATGGATGAAAGCAGTTTGCTCAATTACTTCAAGCACAGTCATTCACTCACACTTGCAACGAGGACAGTTTGAACACTTTTGCCAGATTCCCTCAAATGCATTCCTG
>NW_010431883.1:23835-31344 GCF_000710305.1 Buceros rhinoceros silvestris
ATTCCTGCTTTTCCCTAGCAACATACGGCAGACCACATCTCCACCTGGCCTAAATCAGAAGAGTCTCACTGAAGAATATTAATTCTAGAATAAATTAACTACACAAGTTCAAAATAGACATAAAACTTTAGAAGCACTTTCCCAGTTTTCCATGGCATTTAATCTGCTAGAAACTATCCATACAATATCCCGTATTACCCCAATCTACTGTGTAAACTTGTGAGCCCTTTTGTGTCCTTACCTTAGGGAAATTTTCACTTTCTGATACAAGAGTGCTATATTAGTCTTCGATATAATATTTTCACAAGCTCTTGAAAAACTTTTTTATGGATTTTCTCCCATTTTGAAAAACTGATCAGACTACACAAATCACTTCCAGAATCTGCTGTGGTCAATGAAGAAACTTTTTTATGAGTTCAGGAAACTTGAGTAGGCTCCTATGTGTGTACCAGCTTCTCTGCCAACAAACTACTGAAGCTCCTCTGAAGATGGCTCCCACCAGGCTGAAGAAGGGTGGTTACAGGTGACTCTTGCCAGATTTGCAGAACGCAGTCTTCCTCAAAGAATGAGAGAAACATTTTGTATGAGGAACTAGAGAAAAGCCACCTTTCTGATGAGAAATAAAAAACACCTTCTTGTTAAATTGAGTAGGTACTTTTGTGACAGTTCTTGTGAGTTTTCCTACATGCACATACACATGGTATGGAACCCAAGAGGACAGAGGTAGGATCAAAAGCACGGAGTGCCTGAGTGTATGAGCAATGCCCAATATTTACTGGAAAGGTCAGCTTCCCAGCTCTTCAAAAACTTCAACAGGCTCAAGGCATGTAACAGCTTTGTCTATATTAAAAATAAAACCACCTTCTCTCAGTCTAAATTGTTCACTTAAGCAAATATAAAAGCAAAGAGAATGGAAACAAAACCAAAGACCTTCCCAAGTCAACAGATTATGCATTAGTTAAAGAGATCTGTTGCAACTCCTTGTAATTTCTTTTTTCTCCCTGTAGTTGTTACGGAAATCCATAATACACATTTTTGTAGACCACATGCCATTTCTTGTGTAAGGTTAGTGCTCCAAACTGCATGGTTGTAGAATGATAACCACGACCTTTGTGGGGTCTTTCTAAGAAGTAAGTTTTGAAATAAGTCTCATGCAAAGAGCTCTTCTACACAAGCAGGAAAGGCACAAGCAGTGAAACTGAAAAGCAATATATTTTACACAGATGCTTTTTACATGACATATCATTAAGCTGTGTGGGTCTTGCTATGAGATGCATTCAAGCATTGGCCAGCAATAAACATAAAATTAAGCATCCATATAGATAATGAGAACATCCAAGGATCTTTTTGAAAAGGTAAATTTTAAAGATATATATTGTTCTTAGTTAGCTCACAAATCAATGAAACAGCTGGGAGGAGGAAGAACCTTCTGAAATGCGGGGTTTGTCCTTAGCCATCTGACTGACCTTGCGTATATCTTTCTCAAATACTGGCTCTGCTAGGACTGCTTACTGAACTGAATGAGCAGTTTTTCCCAGTTCACAGATAAATAGAGTTCCTGCTATTATGTCTGGTGTTCTCAGGTATTTTCCAGGGGCCCCTTGCACATACATTACACACCATTTCTTACGGCTGCACAACACCAGTCCCTGAGGCTCCTGAAGATGCCATGCTCCCAAGGGTTTCTCTGTCTGTCAGCTGACCCTGGAGACTCCAGTGACGGGTCCAGAACACAGAGCTACACCAGTTGTTATAAACTCAGTCTGCAAAAGCTCAGCCTGTTTCTCCCCTGAGATCTCAGAGAGAAGCACTCAGCAGAGCAGTGTCTGCAGCCCTGCTCAGCATGGCCAGAATTGGGCTGTGCAGCCACTCAGAGGATCTTCCCAAATCTTATGGACACCAAAGCATATTGCAGAGCAGCGGTCTGCCAAAATACACAATCACATACAAAGGGCCACGTCCACGGGCCCAAACCAAAACCCATTTGCAAAACAGCAGTTGTGCAAAACTAAGCTTATACACAAATAACCCATCTCTTTACCCTAGACTGAACCCAAGACTCAGATGTAAGCACCTCTAACAATGCAAGTTGCTCAAACTGGGATCTGGGTCAAGAATTGTGGCCAGGATTTATGTTTAATATAACACATATCATTTAATATAAGCACATATTGTGCTTACTGTATCACAGCTTGAAGGTCAATCCTACCTTAGGGAACTTCTTATCTTTCTTCATTGCTCAGCATCACACTACTGGATGGAAGACAATGTTTCTGTATCATTGATATCTCTGTTTCCAAAATACATATTTTTCTCTTCCTTTTATTTTTTGAAAAATCAGAATGACCAAGCAATAGGTAAGAGAATGCTTTCATTAAGCAAACAATCAAAATGCTAAGTTTTGATTTCCTAGAGGAATAAGAGGCTGGAAGCCTGAAAGATACAGTCACTAGTAACTTAAGCTACTACAGCTCCAGGGAGCACAGACAGTTTTCCAGCAAGAGAAGCATTAGGCCTCTCTGTACATGCATGGGCTGTATCCTCCAGAGGAGCTCAAGCTGCAAATGCCAACAAGACTTTCCCGGAAACAAACTGTGCTTCATAGAAGCATTCCAAAATGCAGGAGGGACAACACCAGAACGCCAAAGGAAAATGAGCATAATGACCAAGTGATTTATGGCATTCATTGCAGGTAGCGTTATTACCAAATGAGGAAAACCTTTCCTCCAGCAGCACTCCAATCACTTGGTGCAATGTATGCAAACCAATAATTACGATACATAAAGCCGAGAAAAAAGACTAACAACAGGGCTATGATGAATGCGACTAGTTACAACATCAAGCAAAATCTCTCGCTAGTTTTTTTTTTTAAGAATGAAGTTAGGGAATAAAGTAAACTTGTTGTCAATCTACACACAGCACTTTTGAAGCTTTCCACCCTGCTGTGATATTCAGCACTAAAAATTTTTCCCTCCCACTGGCACAAGCAAGTAGCAGTGCAATATTAATGATAGGAGTAATGAGATCAGAAAATACTTTGATTTCTACCTCACTGCCTGTTTTTTCTCTGTTGAGCCTCTCCTGATAGCTGAAGAAGCCTTACCTATAAAAGCTGTTCATGCTGTGAGATTTTGTTTTGTCTTGTTTTAATTCCTTTTAATGTCAGTTCACTAACCCTGCAAAGCTGCCTTATGAAAAATCCTCTGGAGACATGCTCCCTAACCAAGGAACTGTGCTGCTCCCTCACCTGTTCCCCCTTGCCTTCTTGAACAGAAATGTGCCTACTGTCTACACCATTTTAATTATTTTGGGACCAATGTACTGAAAGTAGATCTTGCCTACCTAAGACTTGGGTAGACAAAAAGCAATTTGCTGCCAATGTTAAATGGGTAATAGATAAACTGAGCTCAGGAGTGGATGACAAAGAAGTCTTACCAGCCGAGGATTTGCAAAGCCATTCAATCCACAGACTGACATCTGAAAAACTGAACTGACGTTAATAAAAAGGAAGATTATTGGTATATGAATTCATGTCCTTCACATTAAAAACATAATAAACCACTTTATTTTTTAATCACTGTTTTTGTAGTGATAAAGTCACTCTTGGTTGTGTGTGCTGCTGTTCATATTAGCTGAAAACATGGATGGGGAGTATCAGAGCTCACCCTTGGAAATGCCACTTTGTGCTTCCAGGTCTGTTCTGCACTCAATGCTTAAAACATAAAAAGAAAGGGATTGGCATATCAGAACAGACTGCTGATCCTACTATCCAGTAAAAACTTGTGGGATAACCTATTCAGAGAAGGAATGTCTTTCTCACTCCAGATAGACAGACAGTTGTTGAACTATACTCTGAAGTTCAGGTACTTATCCAAAACTAATTCAATGTTCCCGCTATATAAATGTGTCTAATCTTTTGATGTCTGCCAAATTTTGTTCCAACAGTTCATACTACAATCACCTCAAGTAAGAACTTCAGAATACATTTGGATGTTTCAGATCAGAGGAGATATCCAGACTAATCTCCTGATGAAAAATTCTATGAATACTAGTTCCAAAACATGATTTAACATGTTAACTTACAACAACAGCATTGACAAGCCTGGTAAAGCATCAATAAATAAGGCATTAGCTCTTAATAAAATAATTGCTTCTTCAGAAAAATTGAGTGTCAATGGAGTGCAGAAGAACAAGTCCTGATTTGCACTTCGTTTTCAACAGAAAATGGGTTATTACAATTATGAATGTGTTTCAGAGATCTGGTGTCACTGATGGAAAATTGGGTTGTAATAACTAGAGGGATATTCTCCTTGGATTTCAAACCCTGCAATTCTGGCTATAGTAGTATATTAGTATTTATTAATATATGTATTAACTAATACATGTCTACATAATAGAGAATAGAGCCAATCTGCTCTCACTCATTAGTTCAACTCCTCTCCAAACAGATTATGAGGAAAAAGCTGACCATTATATGGAATGGAATGGAATGGAATGGAATGGAATGGAATGGAATGGAATGGAATGGAATGGAATGTTTCAGTTGGAAAGGACCTACAGCAATCATCTAGTCCAACTGCTTGACCAAAAGTTAAATCATGTTATTAAGGACATTGTCCAAATGCTTCTTAAAAACTGTCAGGCTTGGGGCATCAACCACTACTCTAGGAAGACTGTCCAGTGTCTGACCACCCTCTCAGTAAAGAAATGCTTCCTAATGTCCAGTCTAATCCTAATGTCAAGTGAATACGATATGCTATACGTAATCAAACAACTCAGATCACTCCACAAAAGTTCTCACACCACATTGAACTTGGTGCCATGTATCAGTATTGTGATAAGCAGAAGGGCCCATCAAATTGCGCACATAGCAAGAGTGAGCAGATGGCTCAGCTGCCTATGTAGAATAATAACTGCTCCTCCTAGGTCCCCCAGGAAGCTCTCTCTGAGTCCGGGATTTACATGATGGAAAATATACGGGACCCACTTCAACCTTCCACTGCTTTGCAAAAATGAATAATGTTTTTCTAAAGACCTTTCCTAAAGATGTTCTCGAGAGACCCAGAGTCAGCAAGTACAGTATTCTGACTAGGTGGTTCCAGCCGATCTACCTTGTGTTTACTAGCAAAAACACAGTTTGGTTTTTTTAGAGACCAGTTTTGACTTCCCTTAAAGAAAAAAAAAGTCTTTTAAAGATGTCCATCCCTTATAGTTTGCATCTCAGGAGTATTTTCACAGGAGAAGTGATCTGAAGCCAAGAAAACAAAATACCTAATTAGTACTTCAGTTGGCAGGTGAAGCAAAGATGCCAGCAGCCAATCAGATGCTGCATCTCTCTCTGTTCTGGGCAGAGCAGCAGCAGGAAGAACAGAGCAGCTTTTGGGTGAAGAGGTACCCACAGTGCACTGTCCCTGCAGCTGCCAGCCCTGAACCTGGTTGGCCATTCAAGTCCCACCAACTATGATTAGTCTTCTGCACCCATTTTGTGTTTTCGACCTCTCCTTATCAATTTGTCCAAACAAACTACAGAACCCTGTAATTTAAGCCCACAGCACACCCACTGTGCAGATTTTCTCAGGAACAACTCAGAAAACCCAAGAGCTATGGAACAGAGGTGAAAAATACCACCATCAACTTGCAAAGAGGTAGATAATGGCTACACTTTCCTATAAGGAAAGTCTAACATGAAGTTATCGCATTATTCCAAAGACTGAGGGTCCACACTTCTCAGGGGAGACATCTTTGATGGCCATAATGGCCAGGCTGTACTGGGGAAACTCGTCCAGTCATGACAGACAGAAATAAATAAATTAACGTATAAAAAAATTACAGTCTTTTAACTGTCTTTTCCAAAAGCTCCCTTCAGGGTTGTATATATGGAAAAGATTAATGGTGTGCTATTTAGCACCACCTTGTGCTGACTTGTCTGTTACAAAGGAATGTAGTCAAGGGAGAGAAACACATTCAGTCTTAGCAAACAAATGCATAAGATACTGAATTGAACACTTGGTGTTCAGGCTGCATTTGTTAGATTGTTTTTTTCACACCAGCAATTTCAACATATAATTATTAAGAGCAGAAAATGTCATTCATTCCTTTTATAGCATTTAAAAATGAAAACAAACAAATAAAACCCGAACTTATACAGGCAAGAGTGCATTCAAGAGTGTGTTGGTCAGGAATAAGAGGAATTTTTTTTTACGTTTATAATTAATTGGTACATAATTACTGAGATTATTGTAATTACTACAGACAGTCTTACAAAGCTACCTCTAGCCTAAACTTTTACAAGAACCAACTAGTGAAATTAGAAATATTAGCTGTGCAGAAAGTATGAGTTTTATTAACTTAGCTGCATTTGGAAAAGTGCAAGAGGGAAAAATCTGGTTATGAAGTCTGCACACCACAGGATTAATTAATCAGGGCTGCAGTATATCTCCCTGTGGCCATGGATTTATGGATTACCTCTCCCTCTACCTCAGCCCTCTGGAGCCTTGAGTGATGCTCACACTGTTTGTTCATCCTCAGAGCACCTCTTCGGAGTAGGAAAGTGCTACTATCTCTCTCTACCCCAAAGGGAGTTCTTTGCTTTACCCCTTGCCCAAAGCTGTTTAGCACAGGTTTTTTGGACCCAGACCTGGGGTTAGATTTCAGCTGCACTGTATGTTTTCCTGTATGTGCTGCCAGTATTAAGCCAACATGCTGACGGTGTGTTTAGATACTCCCAGCTCATGGTAAAAGGCCCAGTCTGAAGCCTGACAAAACTGTAGTAACATTTTCCAATCACTTGCAGTGGTTCTTGGATTAGATGCTGCGAGAACAGGTGAGATTTCATTAAAAAAATTTTGCAGTTTGCCAAAAGCCCTTCTCTCCCACTCACCAAAACACCCAGAAAGAAACTATTTCAGTGACTTCCAAGATTCAGCTGACACCTCAGATCTTGGATTTTCTAATACTTTTGATATTCAACCTTTTCAAAGCCTGTGAGGAGTTGTGTACTGCAGCAAGAAGAAGCCTTTTCCCTGATTTTGCTACAGGAAGTCTTCATACAGCGAGTCATCCCTCTGCAGAGAAGCTCACCCTGCACTGCCCCTGTCACAGCACCCTCTGCTCCCCATTCCCAGCAAGGAAGGGCAAAGCCGAAGTTCCAGCCCATAAACGTGTGTGTAAATAAGGTGTAGGTTAAACAAATGTTGGTTAAATGCTGACAGCAGGCGGTTTGCGGCTTCTCCACTTACTACCTGGACAAAGTGGCCAGGGATTTTGCACCACAAAATTCTCTCTTGGGACTGTCAGAGAGAGAAGCTGTGTTTTCCCCACACATATGTAAAATGAGCGCTGCCATGAAAACTGCTGAAGAAAGTGTGATAACTAGCTTTCTCCTAGGAAAGCAAATCTTTTTGTGTGCTATTAAAAACAGTGGGCACACACTGCACCTCATCAAAGAACAGTGGGGAAAAGAGAGTAAGAGGGAAATTGAAGGGGAAAGGAAAAGGAAAAAAGGAAAAG
>NW_010431884.1:0-18517 GCF_000710305.1 Buceros rhinoceros silvestris
AAATTACATTATAATTATAAATGATTTGTAATTATAATTATAAAATGAATACTGAATTTTCCTAAAAATTGTTAAATAAGGATATTTTAAAATAAAATTCAAGACCAAATGATGCTTATATTACAGTAGTTAAATGCTGTAGATTTTTGATAAACACTATCATGAATGCATTTTACCACATGTGAACGTAGGATCTGATCCCATCTGTATTGAAGTGATGGTGAAACTGGAAGACAGAGATACTTATTGCTTTCTCTCACTTACTGTTTCTCCTTTTGCATAGGTGTAACACCTATGTAAATCCTAGATTTACCTGTATCAGACACAAAATCTTACAGGCTTCATAACAATGGAGACTTCATCCCCAGGTCTTGGCGCTGGGTCTTAAATTGAGAGGTTCCACTCAAGACACAACTGATCCTTCCTAACTTACTTTCTCCACGATTTTGTACAACGCAGCACACTCCCACATGATGTACACAATAAATAATCAAATTGCCTCAATACGTTTGATCAGTATAACAGGTAATACAGGTTCCTTCCTTTGCCTTTGCTTTCCTTCTGCATGCTGGCCAGTAAATCAGATGTGGAGAAAACGCTGCCCAGGAAAATCTGCCCCCAGAAAGGACAAAAATTATTATCTGCATCCTTCCCAAGACAGCCCTGTAGCAAGCTTTTCTCCTTTCCATGGATTGTGCCATGAGAGCAGTCCAGTTACAGAGCAGAAGAATAAAGCAAAAGTTGTTTACCTCTTCCCAGCAGCTCTAATCATTTATTTTTCAAGATAGCGTAGGTTGAAAACCACACATTGCATTTGTTTATCAGCTCTTACAGACATACTCCTCACCGGAAAAAAAGTGAGTTGCTGAGCAGTAGTAACAGCTAAACCCATGTTTACACCAGTTCACTGCTGCATACCTTCAAAGACCTGGACACTCACAGACTGCATTTTTATGCCACTATGATTTACAGAGTGCAGGGGGGACAATTACATAACTGTTTACTTAAACTCACAATTTCTCGGAAGTGCCACACAATCCTTTTGTTATCATAATCTCTAATGGGCATATGTAGCATGAATATATCATGGCATGAAACTGGATATAGCTGACTTTGCCTGTCTGACTGGTGACTTACTAAGTCCTGCATGTCTGAACTTCTGGGAAACAGCTGCTGGTCCCACACTGAAATTAGAACATTTGAGCTCATCTGATTTATGTTAATTCCCGTGGGAACAATGACATGAAAAATGAACACCACTTGTAAATAATGTACCAGTTCTCTCAGCAGTGGAAAAAAAAATTTACAAAATAATCTATTTCAGAACACACTGATCTATTTACCACCTTGCTACACCGAAACATATACCGTGTAATGATACCATAGAAAATGGAGCCTTGAGTATCTATCCTTTCAAAGGAGAAGGTTATCTGTCCTTATCTTGCCATTATTTGAAGAATTAGTTTGCCACAGTTATTGAGTTGTTTTTAGTTGAAGATTTATTATGATGTCATGGGGCATGAGAGAGGTGAGTAAAAATAAAGTTTATGGTGAAAAAGACAAGGTATTGGAAATATGTCCAAGTGATCCAATTGTCAAGGAGTTCATACTGCCCAAAATTTAGAAACTGCTACAGTTTATCTAGTTCTGATGGTTCAGCCTGACAGGTCAAACATTTGAAATCTGTTTTTTTAATATACTGGACTCTCATGGGAGACTCCACACAACATTACACTGTCCACTGATCAAGGCTGGTATTCATGAGACCAAAGCCAAGGCGGCTGGAAATGACTCCTCGAGGATTTAATAGTTTTTCCTGCAGATGGGAAGAATAATGCCTCTGAATATTTGGTGTAGTCACAAAAATTAGTATAAGAAAAGGAATAACTAGTTGCCTCTGAGACCAGAGCATGACAATATCATACAGTAGCATACCTGATGATCTTTTATCATTCAGGATTTCTTACTTCTGAAGCTCTAGCAAAAAAATCTCATCAATTGTCAGAGTCTCTAAGTTTTACCTTATGAGCACAGACAGCCTTTAAGTGTACTCTGGAGATTCTGCTGCTTGAGTTACATGAGAGAGAAGAGCACAGGCAGAGTTACTTAGAAAATGTTGCATATTCTAAAGGAACCGATGTCTCTATGACAGTAAGTATTTTACTAGGCTAGCTTGGAAAGACAAAATAGGAGGTGGTTGGAGGAGGAAAGAGGCACAGTCAAACACAGTCAATGTGTTTGCAACTACAGAGAATCAACAGCTAAAGGTATTTCAAAGGACAGAGCACTAACATACTCCTATTAGTCATCTCCTTATGATTTTCACATGCAAAGTTCAACTCAGGTTGTTTTTTGTTTGTTTGTTTGTTTTTAAAAAAAGTAAAGCAAAAATGCCTTCCTTTCCCCCAGGTTTTTCTTGTCAAGATTTCATTCCATTTGTCAGCTTCTGGTTTGAAAAGTCCTAAGATATACAGCTAAACCCTACATTAATACATTAAGAAAATTGCAGATTGTTAAGGAAGGAATTTCACAAATTTCTTAGTTTTTATGTCTAAAATTTGAAAGTGACATGACAAATTTATTGTGGTGTGTAAATACTAATATGAAAATGGCCACTGAAGCCACAAACCAGGCATCAACAGCAGTATCTTCACACAATGTGTTGATAAGATGTAATGCTTCAGAAAACTGCAAAAGAAAATATACACGTAAGACTCACTTACGTGAGGTTTGAACACCTCCACATTCTGCAGCTCTTCAGATGAGACTTCGTTTCAGGCACAGGGTGACCTGAATTTAAAGTTTGATATGTTCTTGAATGGTATAATTAAAAAACCTAGTTGAGTGATCTGCAATGGTATTAGTGCAAATAGGTCTGAAATGGGAATGAAGAAAGGATGGGTTTTGCCAAAGAAGTAAGAAAACTTACAAATATCAAAGGACTGAAGCAAGGGCAGGGGAGCAAGATACAGCCCTTCAGACAGATATTTCATTAAGGATTGCCAATCCAATTGTACCCCTCTTCAATGTGCTAAAGGAGATTAAGGACTTTACTACAGTCTTTAGGGTCTAGAGGTAAATTAGTGCGGAATAAGACTTACAGGAACTGGGATTTCGACTAAAGCAAAATACAAAATAAACACATGAAAACTGCTATCAATAGAAGCTATTAATAAGAACTGAAATGTGATTTTTTTTTTTTTTTAAACAACCGCACTGACTGAGGAAGCTGAAGAACAGAATATACATGCTGGGAAAAAAGCTAAATGAAGAAAAGAAGAAGAAAAATCTACTGTCACATAATGTCTTAGTGCCTCACTTTTTTTCAAAAACATACTACTTGGCTAACTCAGGATGAAAACCTTGGGGAATGCAGATGAGATAGAACATTATTTTGAATTTTAAAATACATAATAGTAATTTGTAGCCTTACTTAAACATTTTCATGCTTTCCCTCAGAATCTCCAGAAAAGGAAAAGGGGGTGGGGTGGGTGGAGGGGAACAATAGCAGAGGGCAGTGATGGAACCAATACAAGATCAGCTTTGTTTCACTAGCCACATTCTACTTTTTCTAGTTTCCCTGAAACTACATTCCAAACTCCATGCAGTCACCTTCCCCGTCTCTACGACTTGTATGAAAGGGTTATGCCTTCAACGTTTTGAAAATTCTTAAAGGATTTTTTCTTTATTCATGGGTATGTGTTCTGATTTTTTTTTTCCTAGCTGCATCAATTAAAGAACAAAAATTGCCATCTACATATAAATGACATAAATGTCCCAGGCAGACACAGGTCCATTACTTTTTTCCATGGAGGAATTCTTCAGGAACTCCATCAGATAAAATTCTCTGTAAGCTTTATTTTTGAGCTTTTGGGTTGGCAATGATCTGAGGGAATGCATTTTGTGCTTGGCTGACACATGCAGCATCCTCTCATTGATGAAGCATTCTAGTCAGCAGCAAAGGAAGACAGATAGTTTATACACATATTACCTGTTAAGCTAATAGTTACCTAGTTTTTTGGTAAGTAGTATAATAATTCTCCCTTCAGCAACTAGTTCAAAAGTTAAGCAATTATGGTTTATGCTAGAGTGCACCATTAAAGTATTAGGATTCAATGCTTTTGCTCATCAACAATGTAATAGATACAAATCCAAGGAGTAAAGACTGGATTGTGCTTTTCTGGGTCCTAGAAAAACTGTTTTGTCCAGAGGCAATGCTCAAAAAGCGAGGTTTATGCAAAACAGGCCACCACTTCATCAACTCTTACATGATGCACAATAGAAACTATTGCATTGCGGAATACTATCAGTACTTATTCTTGTTGTTTCCAGAACTGATGGATGAGGGAAACAGCTATTTTTGAGCAGAGGACAAGGCGGCATTAAAGCCCATATGTTGATAACATGCTTGTCCAACTCAGTTCAGAAACAGGAATATCAAATGCCATCTATTTCATAGCCAATGGATCGATACCATCACAAACATATTCACACAACGACAAATCCTGTTGCTGCCTGCACTAGGGCAAAGTCAAGCAGACCATCAGCATGTTGTTTTTCTAGCTTTACTTGAACTACTGGACTAGCTAAACAGAAGAAGGGATTAGCGAAACGAAAGCAAGAGAAAACAAGCCTTGTGCAAGACGGGTAATGCTATCATAAGGCATTCATACTCAGAAACTGGTTACAGATTTCTGGGCTGTAAGCTAACAGAGCTGAAAGGACCTTTGCAACAATCAAGATGCTGAACCAACCAACCAAGATGCAGAATCGTAAAAGAAAAAAACCAAAACCCACCACCAAAAAATCCCCCCCAACCACCCCACTCCCCCAAACATTGAACCCAAATTAAAGAAACAACCTTAAATATTCCTTCTTGTACGACAGGTATCGTGACGCTCTTACCTGGGTGATACTACACAGTGACAGCACAACGTGCTCCCCCCCCTCTATTTTTCCCCATTACATGCTCTACAGGTCATATTTTCTGCAACATTCTTGAAAAGTCTGTTAATAGTGTATTTTTTCTTTTTTTTTATTAAGTATTGTAGACAAAATCTAAGATCAAAATACTAATAAAATCAATTAAAATACATATACAAAATATTAATGATTAGACTTCTCGAGCCTTTTTTAATTATAAATTGACAGGTATACGTGCTTGCTTTCAGAGATTATTACTTAAGGTAGTCGCACACTGAACATTTGCTCTATCAAACTGTGATTAGTTCATCTGTGACAAGGAATGTCAGTTACTAGGAACACAACTGATTTTTTTTTTCTTTTTTTTGCCATTGTTTACCAATACATCTTGGGACTATTTTTTTTTTTTTTCTTTTCTGAAGTAGTTAAGGGTTAGGACAGTACTGAGAAGGTAAATTATTCTTTTAACTTATTTTCAAATAATTTAATTTCTTCAGCTTAGGTAAGACTCTTCAAGTCTTCAGTATGCTGCTTTCCTTTAACAGATAACAGCTTTTACACGAGACCCTCCTACGTAAGGTATGTTTTGTTTGTTAAGATGAGATAGGCGGCCATGGTGGCAGAGCACGCGCCTGCATAACACATTATCCTTTTTCTCTTCTCTGCTTGGAGAACAGTTGTTTCCCCAAGACGCGCCTTTCCCAAGCCCCTGGGAAGTCACACTAGCATCTAATAGTGCCACCAAAGTCCAACATCTCACTTTTCCTTCCAGAAAAAAGGGAACTACATCATCTTTTTTTCCTCCCATTTCTTACTTTGCAAATCTGTACTGATCTCCACTTGAGATTTGATAAGACTCCCAAGGAAATACAACTAAGCACAATTTTTCCTGTTTTTTTTCACATCTTATGAGTGTTTCCTGGAGCAAATGAAACAGAAACATGCATGTATATAACTAACTCATCAATATTTCTACTTTTCCCTGACCTATCATCTTAGTATGGCTACTGTACTTCATTATATTTATGATGTGGTTGCAATCCAGTTGCTCCCAGCAGAATGATTTCTCTTGTTTCTACTCTACCCTATAAATAGGGCTACTTGGATCAATCTGAAAGTACTCCAGAAATTACAGAGAGAGGGAAAGGGGACCCTGTGAAAGACCAAGAATATAATTTTCAGAGAGATTAAGCCCTGGTGAAAGAAACTTCAAGGTGGAAAATATTAGACCCATCCATTGCTCTTTTAGCCTCTCAAGGCCTAGAGTTTTGACTGAAATCAACACGCTTCTCCTATGGATTAAGAACACTGAACAAGTAACTGCTTGTCCATCTAAACATCCCAGGTATTGGTTTGTAAGGGAAATACGTACAGTATATCCTTAACCTGATGTGTAGTTTCTGTGTACAGTTCCTCAGAGCCCTTCTGTTTCAGACAGACATTGATCTTGTCGCTTCTCTACAGCCACAGATCTAATATCAAATATTGTGCACACTGTCATGCTTTTAGAGCAGTTCCTTTTGGCATGGGTGTCCTTAACAGAGAAAAGATACTCAGGACACACTGCAACTAGAGCCCATAGTTGAACAGAGTCCTAATTAAAAAAATAAAACAAAACAAACCCCACAAACCCTCCAAAAAAACCCCAAACAAACCCAAAGCAAAAAATCCAAACAAAAAACCCTAACCAAACAACATCATCCACCCAAAAGCCCAAAACAAAGACAAGCACACCAGGGAAAAAACAACATTTAGAAGTCTGCCATATCAGCCAAAGTCTTCCATACATAATTAAGTATTTTTTCCACTGTCATTCACCAAGGCAAAACAAAATGCAGTAGAAGGAAAACAGAATAGTAAATGTTACATCCTGCCAGCCCACATGAAATATTGATAATAACTCATGTGGAAAAAAATTTAATGTTGACGTTTATCAGCACTTGACACATGACACATTCCAAATAATTAGGAATTACCGCAGGTGATAGATAGACCAGACCTTCGTGTCAATAGGAAGGGTCAGTATCATAGCAGCCTTAATCTGTGTAGGTGTAGTCACAAAGACATGTTATTAATGTGAATTTCTCATTAAAAAGAAAAAAGGAAGAAAAAATTCCACACACACACAAAAAAAACCACTTAAAAGAAAATGCAGGTTTGTTTCTCCAAGTGAGCAGTGAAACTTGATTCACATAGGATACCAAAATTCTAGTCATATAAGGAATCAAAGAGTATCTTCTTAACCTCTTCTATCTTTAACCTCTTCCCTAACCTCTCCTTGTCTTTCTAGAAGAGGTTAGGAAATAGCAACAATTCATAGACTAGCTAATAATTTCAGAATGCCAAGAAAATAACACTTAGAGAAAATATAGTTTTAAGCCACATTAAATGTATACCTCTTGAAATTATTGTGTACAAAATTTGGATTACTTTGGGAGTTTTAGAGGTGTAAAGGAGGCAAGAGCTTTTTGTAATTCTGAAAATGAATATTGTTGGGAAAAATATGTATTATTTAAAAATTAGATGTTCTTTATGATACTAAGTAAAATAAGCAGTTAAGATCTTCTGCAAATTTCTGTAAGGGATTGTTTACATAGAACATGGAAAGATCTGCCTGTGTATTTTTCCCTGTGCTTTCAAAAGGAATATTGACTTTACAAATAGCTTCCTGTGAAAAGTCTTTTTTTTCTAGAATATAGTGTTCTCAATTAAACGGATTCTTTTCCATCAGCACTGATTTTCATAATTATTTTTTCCTCCTCCATATTTTCTTCAAAGAGTTAAATCACCAAAATGCATCTGATCACTGTATGGCAGTTACAATTCTGGGATAGGAGGAAGGAAGACTAAATTCTTGGAGCTCATTTAGAAGAACAAAAGTTATTGAACGTTGTTTGGCAACAACTGAGAAGGAAGACTGCACCTTTCATTCTAAATATGATTATTTACAGTGTATCTTGAGTTATCGGAAGACTGCACCTTTCATTCTAAATATGATTATTTACAGTGTATCTTGAGTCATCAGCACAAATTAAAAGATGAAAAGTAGCCTGTATCTATAGTTACAGCCATACACATATATGTATATGTGTACTCAAAAGGACAATAACTCAGTGTCAGGCATCCTTTTCATACCTGCTGGAAAAAAAAAAAGTTAGGCTTTATTCAAGAAAACTCAGCTTGTAGTGCCTTTACTGTGACTGTCTGAAATAAAAATAAGACAAGATGTGCACAGGACTGGCACAACGACCTAGCAGAACACTAAGCAAATGGAAGAAAGCACCTGTGCTGCAGGTCTGGACATAGCTCCTACTTGGAAAGAGATACATGAAAAGTCACACAGAGCTGCCTGCCGCTGGCTAACAACCTTGGTCAGGTTGCCTTTGCCACCCTCCTGTAGCTGCTGTGGAGCTGACAGAAGTTGCTTGCACAGAGCAGGCAACCCAGCAAATCAGAGCAAAGGGTTTACCGACTAAATCAAAACAGCTGACATTTCTAACACAACTCCCTTCTGTGCTCAGCTTGCTCCAACTCCTGCTGTCCAACCATGGGTGGGGATGGCCATGCTAGTGATAGTTCCGAACTACGAATATCCATGCTCTCGTTCTCTAGCCACACGTTCAAATCTCCTCAGGCATTCAAAATCTTGAAATTCAAACCAAAGTCTCCAGAAAGAAGGATAGGATCAATGGAGCTGTGCGCAATTCTGGGTTAGTTGGGTTTTTTGGCTTTGTTTTGCAGTTTTGTTTGTTTTCCAGGAAGCCACAGCTATTGCTATATCAGCACAAAAGCAATTCAATGTAATTATTTGCAGTCTCCCAGGTTAGCTAATCCCCCGAGTGAGGAGGCAAGCGTGCTTTGCAGCCCTAGGAAGATAGGGAGGAGAGAGCCTTCTGGCAGCAGATCAAAGAGTTACCCTGCTAGCTTGAAATACAGAAAAGGCAGAAGCAGCCCGAGCTTTTATTGGGGCAATGAAGGCTTTCCTTGTTTCTCTGCTTAGCTGGCCGTTTAGTTGACTATGCTGGTTACCAGAGGGAGGCACAAGCCAGCAGACAAGACATAAGGTATGCACAACAGCAGCTGTAAAATGCTTTCCATCAACCTAAGAAATGGTATCCAGCTAGAGACGGTTTCACAAACTAGCCATGAACTGCCATGAAGTTTGTACAACTCTGTATTTAGTTGGCTTCCAGGTCATGGCATTTTGTGTTCCTTTTTAAAGAGTGTATAGAGTGCAGGTGCCCAGGTGCTGGCAGGGTCCCTTTAGGGTGGCAACTGGGCTGCCCCGTGCTGAACACAGCTGGTTCCAGCCGGCTCCAACTGACTCACCTTGGGGAACACCTGTGTAAGGAAGGACAAAACAGTGCTGGCAGCCAGGGGCAAGGGAAAGAATGTGAGAGACAGGAGAGGCAACAAACACCAAGGTCACCAAAGACAGATATGCTCCATGGTGCCCAAACGGATACTCACTGTGGACTGCAGAAAGCCCAGAGCAGTGCAGGAGAAAGTTGTGAGAAGGGAAGAACTGTCAGAGAGAAATTGCTATGTGCTGAGTCCACCTTCCCCACAAGCAACTGCCTGCTGCTTAGGTCAGAGGGTAGCGAAGTCAGGAGCAAAGGAGAAATGTTGAGCCTGGGAGGAAGGGGTGGCATGGACAGAAGCTGTTTTAGCCTTTGTCTTCTTTTCTCAACATCTGACTCTATTTTTAATTAGCAATACATTGAATTTGTCAAATCTATTTTGCCTGTGACAGTAACTGGTAAGCCATATTTCTGTCTGTCTTGGCACACAACCTTTCTCATCCTGTTTTCTCCCTGTCCCAGCTGTGAGTGTGAGCAGCTGAGCGGGCATTTGGCTGTTAGCCAAAGCTAGTGTACCACACAAATGTTATAACCACACTGCTTTGCAGAATGAAAAGGCTTCACAGACTTTTCAAGTTAAATTTGGGTAAAAAGCAAATTAAGAGAATTCTTTAAGAGTGTTTTTGAAAATCTAGAACAGAAGTATTTTGTGATATTTTAATTCCCTGTAGACTGAAAAAAGTCAGTGATCTCTACCTCTAACACATGCTAAGCAGTGCAGATTCAGGCTTTAGCGCTCTTATTCATGCATGTGTGTGCGTGCTAGATGGAAGAACACACTGGGTCAAACCAGAACCCTCCACAATAGCAGCCATTTTCTATGCACTTAGTGTATGTGTGAATGACTTTAAGGTGGGGTGAGAACTCCAGTTTTCTAATAAAGCTTTTCATTGCAGGTATGGTCTTATAAAAATAAATGAATTAATTCAAATCCATAAATTCTGCACCAGAAAAAAGGGAAATAAGAACTGTGCATGACACAATCCGTGGTAAGGCATGATGATTAAGACCATGCGTCGAGCCATACTTAGAAATATAGGCATGATGGTCTCTAGAATGAAAAAGCTACTCCACAGCACTTTGGTGGCTTGATAGTAACAGATGAGAGCTAGAAAATAAGGCTTCCAAATTTCATATATCATACTGCACTTTGAAAAGCCTCCAGTGTATTTTTGTCTCTTGCTAAATAATCTAAGAGATCTTTGCCTTGCTGTATACCAAGACAAGCTGTGAGGAAAAAGAAAACATCAGACAAACAAACAGCTTATTTCAGTAGATGTCCATGAATCAAATCCAAAGAGATATTGAAAATTCATAAAGATTTTCTTTGAACCATGCCCAACTGTCACGTGCACTTTTTTCTTTAAATACACAGCTGTCTAATTGAGCATTAACAATCTAATAAGGTACACAAAAGGACCTGAAAAGGAACTTTTCTTTCAGGCCCTGAAGTGCACAGGTTCTGCATTACTCCCAGCTTTTCAATTAGATCATAATTATAACATGCCTCATTTAGAGCTACAGGAACCCTGACCCTGTCAACAGTACTGGACCATAACGTGTCTGTCTTAATTAGATCTGATTAGTTCTGGGCCCAGATTTCATTGTGAATCCTAGCTCCGTTAAAAATTGCTCATCTGTTTGGCAGCTGTGGGTATCGCCGAGCCTTTTTCATCACAGTGTATGGGTGTGCTTTGCTCTTCCTGACTCACTCTCCTGAGACATTAGGACTCAATGCGGTGTTTTTGCTTGGCCCTCAGAATAAGGCAGACTCTGGAGAATGAAGGAGAAAGGTAAAAGAAAAATCTTAACTGTTTTATGGACAATGTTATACAGTATCAGACTGGTCAATTATAGCATGATAAGGCTTAAAATTTGTAAGTGGTATTTTGGGAAAAATAAAGGCTTTTTGTAAAAAACCTCACAGATATGTTGAAATTGAATACACTTGACAACGTAAAATCACGTGTCATCTACGAGTGACAGAAAAGTGCACAAATAAGTGCTGTGGTGTTTTGGCTGGTTGTTGTTGTTTGGGGGGGCTGTTGGGTTTTTCTCCTTTTTTGATGCTTTTTCTTTTTAACATCAAAGGTAATGAAAGTTCTCAGCATTACAGTTCTACAGGTATTCCTCCACTGCAGTATTTCGAGCATATTTTAATAAGCGTAGAACGTATAAAAGCCTTTAACTTGAAATGATATAAAAGCCCCCAAACCTCAAACACTTAGTTTACAAAAAATATTGCTACAATGGTGCTGCTAGAATGTATTCCATATTCAAGTCATACTACTTTGTTTAACTACAAACTCCCTTTTCTCAAATCTCCCAATGACTCTCATGTAATGGCAATAATTGCAGTGGAAAGCTGAAACATTCTCAGTTGTAAAGACAGACTTAAAAGCTGTCATTGTATATATACACTGTGCCTACAAATGCATTGGATAGAAAAGGCATTTCCAAGAGCTTCTACTATTCTTAAAAATGCAGAATTTGCTTTAAATAATAACTCAGACCACTCACAGAAGTTTGTCTCTACAGAAGTATAGTTTTTAAATCTCACTGTATGCATGTCTGGTTCTTAGCAAATGAAAACTCCTATGTGCTAACAGATTGCTTTCAAATGTATTCTATACCACAGCAAAAGTAACTTGGATCTACCCAACCATTGTTAACTTAGTAGGAATTCCCAAGAATTATAGAAGTTAGAAGTATCTGAACATCAGTTGTAAGAGCAAAATATCAAAAAAATTACAGTCCAAATTAAAGTTTAAAAAGACAGCATTTCAGCACGATGTTTTTCAGAAGTCAGAGCTAACCAATACCTACCTCCAAATTAACATAAGAGATGATATCAGAGTCAGACTACCTTGTTTAAAAAACCAAATACTGTTGCATGCTTCATTAGCAATGCCACACTCTAAGAAAGTATCTGAACTTAAGGTTCAGTTATATGAAGAAAACAGAATAAGAAAATTCCAGGGGTTTTTTTCTTTATCTATATATCACAGTTAGTGTTGCAGCACTCAGTTTATAAACCTTCCGTTAATATAACCCCCAGAAGCCTATTATTTTTGAGTATGAAATGGTTAAGCAGGAGTTAAGGAAGAGCTGTGTTTAACCACCACCATAGTATCTGTATAGCAAAAAGAATTTAAATAAAACAAACAACCTTAGTTCAAACCCATAACTCCGATCATCTTATTGTTCCTTCCTGCTTCTCGAGTTTATGCAGAGGTTACCTGAAAATTGCATTTTATAGAAAGCCCTAAAAACCCAGAAAGTCTCAATACTTAAGTTTGATTAAAGCTACGTCTTTAAAAGTTTCAGGTGTCATAGCAGGTGGTACTCCAGGTATACTCAAGTAGGTGATATTAACTCTCTCCTTTCAGTATCAATTAATAATGAAAAAAAAAAAGATCTATCTATTGCATCTTCCTCTTCTGAAATTTCATCTTAGAACTTCTTTTGTGTAAGCATTGTCACTGTGCTTTGAAAAATGTTTTCTGGTTTTAGGAATCTCAGCAGAGAAAGGATATCGTTTCAATCTTCCATCTTTACTTCAATCTAGCAGCTTTATAATACAGATGAGGATACTATTTGAGGATACCACTGACCATCTCATCTGCCAGGGCAGGCTGCTGGCTCATGCTCAGCTTGCTGTCACCAGGAAGCAGGTGCTTTTCTGCAGAGCTGCTCTCCAGCTTATGTTGCCAGAGACTATTTCTTCCCAAGTGCAAGACTTTGTATTTGTCCTTGCTGAAATTCCAAATGTTCCTGCTGGTCCTTTCCTTCAGCCTAAGTCCATCCAATCAGTATTTTACTCATCTAGTTGTCTGTGAGAGACATTAGAGAAACCTTTGCTACATCTGATGCGACGTGCCCTGCTTTTTCCTTATCTGCAAATCCAGTTATTTTATTATAGAAAACAACTGGGTTGGTCAAATATGATTTACTCTTGATAATACCATTCGTTCCCAGATATTGCCTTCATGAGCTCAAAATTTCTACTCAGTGATTTCCCCAGAGATTGAACTGAGGACTGTAGTTCCCCAGACTGTCCTTTTCTGAAGGTGAGGGTTGTGTGACAGTTGCTGTTGATCCAAATATCCCCAACAATATTGCAAATAGCCACATGGAAGAGAAGCAGAAGAAGACTTCCAAGGGCCATGATGAGCCTTGGCGGCCTCAAAGACATCCCAACTCCGAGTCACCAGCAAGCCTCTCTGGACAGCAGCTGAAGTCAGCAGATATTGCCCCTGTCCCCTGCAGCAGCATTGTGCCACCATAAATCCTTGACATTTCCTCTCCTGGTGGACACGAGGTTCATACTCAACACTTGTGATACTTCCACAGAGGGACCTCTCAGCCCCTTGTTTGCCACCAGGACACCAAACCTTTTCTGCAGGTGTTCATCTGCAGGGGCAGACAGAGCCATCCTTTTGCTGCTGGAAGCCACAAGCCTCCAGGCTTTGTCCTGATGGCATTTGTGTCTCATCTTATCCCGTTTGTGGCTCAGTCAAGCAGTCTCCATCTGCTCCTCTTCCCAGCAGATGAGGTGCAGGCACCTTTCTACAGCATCCCTGTGAAGATACTCATACTTCCTCTTTCCTCTTCCCCTGTGTCATATAGTCTGCTCACCATCTCCTGCAGCATCCCTAACCCAGCAGGGACAGCCCCACTGGCTACAGGTACCTCCACAGGTGCACGAGGACCCTGTTACCATTCCAGTCCTGGAGACTCAAACCTGGCTAGCCACCTCCAGAGCTCTGCTGCGTCAGGATCACGGCTGGGATGGTACAGCCCCCCCAGCCACAGTGGGGTACTATGCACTGTAGTTCTAGCACCAGCCCTGAGTAGACAACAGCTGAATTTCTGACTCTAGCCACGGAAACTGCTGTCGCTGATGGCTGTGCTCTCCACAGGTAATAGGAATAAGTTATCTTATTGCAATGAACTTGTTGTTTGGCATATCTCCCCTAAAACTAGTTTCATTTGATTTCCTTTTTTCAAAATTGATGAGCATCTTTCTTTAAGGACCAGAGAAATTTAATGCTCACACAATGGATGAATCGACTTTTGCTTAAAGTTTCCTCTACCGCGCACAGTGCATACTCTAACAGGGTTCAAAACCACACTATCACTTAACTAAGCCAAATTTAGCTTCCGCTTATTGTAACACAAGCATTTCCAGTATCTTCAGCGAAATCCATACAGTTACAAGAACACAACCACTACGATTTACTGGGCAGAAACCTTGTATTTTTGTATGTCTGCAAAGGAACATGCAAACTACTGGGGTTGTAGCCACATTAAACAGCAATTATGATTTGGCTACTGACCCTACTGAGTGGCAAATGCTAATTTAATGAAAATTTTAACCTCATTTGCATTTAAGTTATCATGATTAAATTCTCTGCAAATTCTTTTGCAAGTAATGAAATAAACACAATATTTATTAGGTATTAAAACACACAGAATGCCATAATCTTTGCAGCTTTATCCCAGTGAATAAATATGAATCATTGCACATCTGTGCAGATTTGTGGCTGATCTCCACACTCTTATTAAGAGTGTGTCACAATGTTTACAGAAACATTTAGAATGAAATTCCATGCATTCAACTTACTATAAATTAACACAAGTATATTTTGAATAAGCTCACCAATTTTGCAAAACATTGCTTATTTTTTTCCCATGATAAATGGAAATATTTGCATGGAAAGATTACAGTGTAAATAAAAATGAGCATTACAAATCACTGGGAATGATTTTATTGAATTTATATCAACTAACAAAATACAGTACAGGTTTATAGTCAAGTAATAAAACACAGAATTCAAGCTGTATTTCGTTAGTTGATATATTTACATTCTTTTCAGTCCTGTTGAAATTTCAACGGTACTGTTTTAGATTCATTCCTAACTTCACTGCATCAGCTGACAGTGCAATGCTCAGGCACATCATCCTTTAATATGGTTAAAGGACATCAACTCATAGCTGTTAGCATATTGCTGGTTTTTAATCAGTATTAAAAAAAAAATCCGTATATTCAACATACAGAAGACAGATTTCTACAGATTAATGATTGCTCTCAGCTATCCATGCACATGCTAACTTCGAAGAAACAGCTTCTCAGAAACAAGTAGAAATCTGAAATCCTAACTTCTTAGGACTTTCCAAACTTGCCTAATTTTGCTATTTTTTTAGTTATTTGGGCTCCTGAAAGGAACCAGTAAGTTTTCGCTCCTATTCCAGAACTTCCTGATGTGCCGTACCCTACCAGGAGTGCACAAGGCTATTAGGACAAGAACCGCAGTGTAGAAATACCTCTTCAGTGATATTGACAGAAACATACTAGTTTCTATCTTCTTGACCCAGAAAACCTGGCAATAGCCAAAAGCAGTTACACTGATGAAGAACTAGTCTGCCAGAGGTAAGAGCACCAGATCATTTTTAATAAAAACTTTCAAAACTATCTTTGAAGGCAGCACTCTGGGCACATGCACACAGAATCCAAAGCAAGAAGTTAATTTGGAACTGTGAATTTGTTATGGCTAAAAAAGAGGGAGAGACTCGCTGAGAACATAATCCATTTATTGTGCTGTATGGTTTCCAGTGATGAGCACCCAGTCACTCATCACCTATTCCTACAGGAGATGGTCTGCAGGTTTGGCACTGATGGGGTGGCGTCAGAAGCTAGGACACTAGTAAAGAATACTTTAGCCCTGCAGACTCCACCATCACTTGTAGCAGTGTAATGAACATCCCATTTGCATAAAGGCTTCACTTGATGGAGCAAAATATTAATTACAAAAAGCTTTTTTCCCTAGCAAGTGTTTAAAATATGACATAGCATTAGGCAGGGGTACGGGGGAAGAAATACAGGAATCAAATACATGGAATTTGTTTTTCTTTTTGTTCCCTTAAAGGTAAGTCAAGAACACAGGATTTAAGTCAATAAGCTATTAAAACTGCCTATGAATTACTAAAGCAAGAAAATGTCTTAATGGTAAAATAAATTAGAATGGTGTTGTCAATTTCCCCCCACTGTTACTTAAAATATTCCAAAAATTACCAATAGCAAACTCCAAGCCTCCTTCCCGTATCATTAACTTATCTCTTCCGTTTTCCCAGCACTCCCTCTCCCTTTCTTTCCTGCCCACCTTTAAAACACAAATGCAAAACTAAACAAGCCTTCTCCAGCCAAGAGTCTAAGAAATATAACCATCTAAATCTAAATATACTTGCAAATGGAAAAAAAAAAACCAAACAAAAAAACACTTACAGTGGAAGGGTTTGTTGGGGGTGGGGAGGGGCACATTGGTTTGGGGTTTTGGGGGGTTTTTTTTGTTTGTTTTTAAACACAAAGGTGATGTAGGAAATGTGTTTTAATCCATAACATACTGCATAAAATAAATTCAGGCGTGCTTTTAAAGCTTAATGAGTTGTTAGATTTATATATTGCCACTCTCAATATTATACCCCCAAAATGGATGCCAAGCTTCATTTATGTAAACATATAGCCAAAATAAAAGTGATCCATCAGAGGGGAAATTAAATTGTGCCAAAAATATAAAGACTTCTGGAAATGATGAGGAAGAGAGAGTTCTGACAGTGAGATAGATTAATAGTGCGATAATAAATTAAACATAAACCACCAATCCCAGCTGCCTCTGATCTAATGGTCACTCAGGGACACTGCAGAGCTTTAACATCTGGTGCAAAGAGGGCAAAATTACCACTACACTGGCCTTTCACCTTCTAGAGACACTGGGATTGCATATGGCACAGTTGCATGCATACCAGATGCTCACTTAAAATGTGCAACAATGCCTTCCCAGTAAACCCAAACCATTTAAGAGATTTTAGCAAAGTTAAATCACAATGAGTTTAAAAGAAAGTTAAAACTACTACTTCTGTTTAAGATTTTCTGCTTGGGAGACATATATTTAGATAAGAGAGGTACTTGTTTAACTCCAGGTCAAATGAGAGGGCTGGCCATGGAAGTTCTGGGGAAAAGCTTTGGAGAGCACCGTATAACAGTTGGCTCCCTTTAGCACATTTTCAGCGTATTCCCTTTCAAATGAAAATGGCTATGCTTGAAAGCACAAAGTTGCAATTTAGAAAACCAATGCTACAGCATATGCAAATAACAACCTCCAAATCAATAAAAATGTAAATCCAAATGTAATGGGAGATTGAATACACAGGGAAATCAACATTAGATCAACAATTTTATCTTGCATGCAATACAGTTTGTTTCACTCTCAATATTTGGTAAAAGAAACGTGTCTAAAAGACTGGCTGACTATACTATAGACAATTGTGCCCAGCAGCTTTGCCCTGCAGTGTTTACTCCTTATAAAAAGGTTTATTTTTATTCAACACCAAGAATTTCTGTTTAATTACACCGTATATCAACGTGACAGTATTACATCAGACTGGAAGTACTTGCTTTGAATAAACTTGACCCTCATCAGTAAGCAAGGGAATATTCAAGGATTTTGACTTTGTGGTTTTTTCCCCCCCATTCTTTCCTTTAAAATAGTGCATTTTCCTACATATCTTAGCAATCAAGTTGCTGTTTATTATTTAACCAGCTACTAACTGTATTTCTAAACGTTAGTACTAATAATTTCTTCCACTCAGGAAGTAGAAATTAGTTGAACAAAGTAGTAAATTCTTAACTGTGCCTTCTCTAAGTGAACAAAGAGATATCATCCATAGAGGCCTACGACTGCTCCGTACTACATGGCAACATAGCTTCACTTCAAACACGCTTCTGGAGTGGCATGATTTCTTTGAGAATCTTAGGCATGAGTGACTTCATAGAATCATAAAATGGTTTAGGTGGGAAGTGACCTTAAAGATCATCTAGTTCCAACCCCACCCCCCACCCCCACCACGGGCAGGTACATCTTCCACTAGACCAAGTTGCCCAAAGACCCATCCAACATGGCCTTGAACACTTCCAGGGAAGGGACATCCACAACTTCTCTGGGCAACCAGTGCCAGTGCCTTGATCTTTTCTCCAGGCTAAACATCCCCAACTCTCTCAGCCTGTCTTCATAGAAGAGGTGCTTCAGCCCTCTGATCATCTTCATGGCCATCCTCTGGTCTCATTTCAACAGGTCTATGTCCTTCTTACATTGGGAGCACAAGAGTGGAGTAGAGGGGCAGAATCACCCTCCTCGACCTGCTGGCCACACTTTTTTTGATGCAGCTCCGGGTAG
>NW_010431884.1:18682-25147 GCF_000710305.1 Buceros rhinoceros silvestris
AAAGGGTAGTTTAAGGCTATGTAAATCTTTCCAGGAATTGCACAAAAAAAAAATCTTGTCTTCTCCTCATCATTTATGGAAGTATCTGTACAGCATCTTACCATAATGAAAATATGTTGCATCCAGGTAACCATTTATAATACCAAGTCATACAAAGAAACGCAGCTGGCATTAAGACAGGCATTTTATAATTATGTCTAATATCACAATCCTAATCTTGTAAGGTTGCAACATCTCCAGAACTCAGCTGACTCCTCCAAAAGGAAAGATGGACATTTTGATGACAAATCCTTTATGTGGGATGATGGGAGTGGAAGAGAAGAAGGTATATGTGTTTTGGGGGAAAGGGGAGAAAGAGCCTACAAGATAGTGTTAAATTTAAGGCAACTTTTTAGGTGACAGTGCCCTACAATTTTACTACTTTTTTTTTTTAATGTGATGCACAAATTGTAAGTAGGAAGCCTTAAAAAAAAAAAAAAAAAAAAAAAAAAAAAAAAAAAAAAAAAAAAAACCACACACAAACAACCAAACCAAACAAAATGAAAAACAAACCACCACCTTACTTCCCAACCTTCTTTCCCCCAAAGGTCTAACACAGTGCAGTACATGTGAAGGCAGTCTGACTCATTAGCTGTGAGTGGAAGCAAGAACCAGTTGCCTAGAAGGGTGGCAGAAGGGGCATCCCTAGAAACACTGAAGATCAGGTTGGACAAGGCTCTGAGGAACCTGATGCAGTTGAATATGTCCCTGTTCATTGTGGTGGCAGGGTTAGTGTGGACTAGATAACTTTTAAAGGTCTCTTCCAATCCAAAGCACTCTATGATTCCATGTATGTATTGGACTGTCTCTACCACAGCACATTGTAATAACCACCAAAGATTAACAGAGGGGTACAATTACCCTATCCAGCTCAGTTAACCTGGATGTTTATCACCGTGATATCATCCTTATATTGTTGTTATTGCAGGTTGCTTTCTTCTTCTAAAAGTCACCTTCAAGGACAAAAAAATTTATACTATGCCACCTCAAACCAGTAATAAAACTATGTTGTAATACAGGTCTTAAAAGTGTAAGTATGTCCTTATACTTGACTTCCACTTTACTCAAAGACATATTTTGAACTTCCATATTCTCTGTTTGTTCCTTCCAGTCATCAACATTGTCACATTTTTCAGATTTCACAGATGACTGTACATGCCTTACGGACTGGGTGCATTCCAAATCTAAATCATGAATAGGAAATGCTCCCCCGTGCTAAACCTCCAAGCCCGACTAATACCAAGCCATCAATTATTTCCACAAAATCAAAGATGGAAATTTTGCTAGTTACAAGACACAGGTGATCATTGATCAGACCATGATTTAAAAACAATTATGCTATATCCTTGGATATCTTACAGCACTATTTAAAATATGCTTTGCATTTAATATTTTTAAATGTGATTTTTAAATGTGCATGTCCAAAAGACAAAGTATCATACAACTGACAGTAAAAAATTGTCAATGTATTATGTATTGTCAAAGTATTTGTCAAACTGGAAGACACTGTTAAACTGATTCCCAAGTTAACTCCCCATTACTCAACATCATCCAATTAGAGGGCCACTGAACTAGCTGGGGTTTTAGAGCAAGAACATATTCTGACCTGAACTGCAAAAGGATAGAATTTTTAATTGACAATAGGAGGGGAAGAACCTATCACAGCAATTACAAATAAATAAGATTTTCCATCTCTTGATGATGTTTTATGGTCTCTTGTGGAAGGGCATTACTAACTGAATGTTTTGCGTATGAGCTAAACTCATGAGAAAACATCTGGATGTTACATTCCTTCTAATAGCATTTGCAGAAACAGGCTGTTGAGATGAATCTCTCTCACGGTGAGAATATCTCCATTTTATTTGTTTTGGACTCCTATATAAATACCTGGGTAAACAGCATCTACATATCAGTTAAAGGACATACAATCAGTTAAGCAAGCTTTCTTCTTCTACATATTTGTGGCAACTCTTAGAGAAGATCTAGTATCAAGCTCTTTTGTGTAGCCCATTGACTTCCATGTACCTCATCAACTCTGCAGAACATCAGAAAATTCGAACACTTCTAAGACTGCATCTCCTGAACAACATGATCCATTAAAATAGAGGATCAAGACAACAAAATGAGATTACTTTCACTTTCCACTTTGACTGCTGCAAATATGTGTCTAATTATTTGCCACTAGAATCGTGTCACCAGGAAACAATTGACAACTTTATGATTTTCTCAGAATTAGGTGCCCCTTGTGTAACTAGGTTTTCATGTACAGAATGCATTTCCAAAAATAACTTCACATCACAATTTATAGCCCCATTTTAAAGATTTTTCAACACAAATACTAGAAACAAGTACAATGCTTTAACAGCTTTTTATTAAGTTTATTTCACTCTCCATATATAGATAATGAAAATGATAGATTGTATGATGAAAACATATTTGATATTTCATCTTTCAGAAAAGTAATTCAGGAATGGTGAATACAACAGAGGTGAGGGAATGATTTCCCTTGGTATGTAGGAAACGGGTCTAATCCTTCTCCTACTGTGGGAGGATGTGTATGTATATTTGAGGGGAGAACAAACGTTCTTCATATGGTTGTAGACAGCAGTCCTACTTTTGAATGTGAAAGTCTATTTTTTTTCTTCTTCCTAATTTGTAAATCAGCCACAGATATCCACCTGGTATCACAGAAAAAAAACCGACAACAAAACCTAAGAAAAACAAACTCTATGGGGTTTCCATGACAAGAGTTTGGTAGCAGGGTGGTGGTGGGAGCTACAGAGATGGCATCTGTAAGAAACTGCTAGAAGCTTTCCCTGTGTCCAATAGAGCTAATGCCAGCTGGCTTCAAGATGAGCCTACTGCTGGCCAAGGCCAAGCCCATCAGTAGCAGTGATAGCCCTCTGTGATTACATATTTAAGAAGGGGGAAAAGTTGCACAGGAGCTATTGCATCAGGAGAGAGGAGTGAGAATATTTGAGAGAAACAACTCTGCAGACAGTAAGTTCAGCAAAGAAGGAGGGGGAAGAAGTTCTCCAGGTGACAGTAAAGATTCCCCTGCAGCTCATGGTGAAGGCCACAGTGTAGTAGGCTGTCCTGCTGCAGTCCATGGAGGTTACTGATGGAGCAGCTATTGACCTGCAGCCCACAGACAACACCACACTAAAGCAGGTGGATACATAAAAAAGCATGAGAACCTACGAGAAGGCCACATGGGAGCAGGTTTGCTGGCAAGACTTGACCCTGTGGGGGACCCATACTGGAGCAGTCTGTTCCTGAAGGACTACACCCTGTGGACATGACACATACTGGAGCAGTTTGTGAAGAACTGTAGCCCGCAGTAAGAATTCAGGTTTGAGAAGTTCATGGAGAACTGTCTCCTGTGGGAGGGATCCCCACGATGGAGCAGGGGAAGAGTGTGAGGAGTCATCCCCTCGAGGAGAAAGGAGCAGCAGAAATAACCGTGATGAAATGCCCACAATCCCCATTCCCTGTTCCCCTGCCCTGCTTGAGGGAAGGAAGTAGAGAAAATCAGGAGTAAAGTTGAGCCCAGGAAGAAGGGAGGGACAGGGGAAATTAATTTCCGTGAGTTGAGTCTGTTTTGCCCAGGACAGTAATTGGTGAGGGACGTACCCCTGAAGAGTGTGAGGAGTCATCCCCTCGAGGAGAAAGGAGCAGCAGAAATAACCGTGATGAAATGCCCACAATCCCCATTCCCTGTTCCCCTGCCCTGCTTGAGGGAAGGAAGTAGAGAAAATCAGGAGTAAAGTTGAGCCCAGGAAGAAGGGAGGGACAGGGGAAATTAATTTCCGTGAGTTGAGTCTGTTTTGCCCAGGACAGTAATTGGTGAGTGACCTCCCCCTGTCCTTATCTCAACCCACAAGCCTTTCAGTATCTTTGTCTTATGCAACCCCATGATCCACACTGGAAAACAAGAACAAGCCCCAAAACATCAGACACAGAAGCACTGTACCATGGGGGTACAAAATCCTCAAGTTCATCACACTTCATTATTTAAGAGCCAATAGTTTTTGCCATAGGTTCTCTACATCATCTGTCTCCATGTCACAGACTTCCATCGAGGTAGGACTTCACAGGACCCACCACTGGCAGCTCTGACAGCTGATTAACTCTTAACAGAGAGCGACATCATCAGCACTGTCAAACTGTGCAAAGGCTGAACGCCTCAGCCCAGCACTGTTATCAGCAGGGACCTTTAGGAGTTCCAGGATTCCTCCCCATACATAATCAAGAAGTATCTCTAAATTCATTTGCAATCTATAATAGCAGTTTTATCTTTTCAATTGCTAATAACCCTTACATTAACTTCTTAGGGAAGAATACGCTAGTAAAATTTTGGCAGTGTAAGATCAGATCTGCGGTGAAAGGAAATGAGATTTTGAACTTCTACAAGGCATAGATACCCTTTCCTTGGTTCTTGCCTTGGAGAATAAAAAGTAAAATAAGGTGACGGAAACAGTCTGGTGGCAATACTGGATACATATTAAAACTGTTTTTAATGAAATTGAGAGAAACTAAATTAGTTTAAGATGTAGGAAAGCATTATATACAAAGTTAAACTGGGAGCATGTACAGGTGACGAGACTAGGAAAAACAGAAATAACGTGATTTCAGGTTTGACCACAGCTTCCTCCTTTAGAGACCTCTTAGTTTATTTTGATGGTACCATTGGAACATATTTAAGTGACTGACCTGTGTTTTTACATAGTCTGAAGAGGGGGAGTGGCGGGGAAAATATTCACAAAGAAACCAAAACGCATAGTACATTACAAAATTTCTATCAGTCATCTGACTACAGAGGAGTACTACTGAGATATGGAGAGGTTAAGGATACTGTATGCGAACTAGACTGTCTATATGTCCTCTTATTTAGCTACAATATGATTTTTCAAAGTTACCACTTCAACTTTTCTTTTTTATTGCTGCTTATATTGTCCTTAGGCATCCAAATCTTTACTAGTCAACACACCACACCTGAACAGAGAAAGATAACATTTGTCAAATGTTATCCCTTGGGGGGTGGGGAGGGAAGTCCTGTGCTAGCTGAAATGTATATAAGAACCTGAATGAGAATTTTATTACATGCATGAATAGCAACTACTACACTTAGGGACAAATGGGTGATCACAAGAAAGAGCTACCATGGCTTAATGAGTTGTTATTTGTTAGCTGATCAATAATACCTGAGCATACACAAGCTCCCAGCTCCCTCCAAGTACAAAGTCTGGTATTTTCACCTTTAAACACGCACCAGCAGGCCTGCACTCCATCTGACACAAGCCTCACTCCTGACTTGTCACATATCAATGTCACAAACGTGCAAGCATCATGCTAGAGCTTGTGCATTTAGATGGGCGCACCTAAGTACAGATGCTTGATCTCTAAGGTACCTAACTGAGTTCTACAAGAACAAACAGTACAAAGTTATGTCAGAAGTGTCTCAACAGCAGGTGGCATACGGGCAGGTCAATCTGCCCTGAACATAGTACTAATACATTCTCTTTCCCGACAAAGAAAACAAGAACCCACCACTAAGCTGTATGAATACAAAAACCACGTGGCAGAAGAGAGCTGTTGAAAACATGATTTTTTACACTGCGCCCTCCTGAATTTATTAAGAATCGTAGGGAAGTTAGCATGCCTTTGAGCTCATTAAAAGGGAAAACCCACCACTAAGCTGTATGAATACAAAAACCACGTGGCAGAAGAGAGCTGTTGAAAACATGATTTTTTACACTGCGCCCTCCTGAATTTATTAAGAATCGTAGGGAAGTTAGCATGCCTTTGAGCTCATTAAAAGGGAAATAGCACATGCTATGGCCCTGGGAACTGTGCGAACAGGACCAGAGATTAAGAACATCCTGTACACGTCAGCTAGGGACTGTGGTCCTACCTGGAGGCTTTGGCAAAGACCAGGAGAAACCCGTGGTCATCCCCTAGGGTTCTGGAGTCGGGGATGCAAAGGCTCAGAAGCCAATTATACTCCTACTGAGCAGGAGACACTGGCTGCCTATGAGGGAGTCAGAGCTGCCTCAGATGTAATTGGCACCAAGGCACAGCTCCTCCTAGTCCCCAGACTGCCGGTCCTAGGCTGGATGTTCAAAGGGAAGATAGCATCTACGCACCACGTCACAGATGCTACCTGGAGTAAGTGGACTGCCCTGATTGTACAGAGAGACAGACTAGGTAACTCGGGTCGCCCAGGCATCGTAGAAGCCATTACCGACTGGCCTGCCAGAGAAGATTTTGGGATGCCACTGAACAAGACAGTCACTCTTCCAGAGGAAGCACCCCCATACAAGGACCTCTCAGATGAGGAGAAGAAATACACTCTCTTCACCGATGGATCCTGCCACCTCATGGGAAACCAACGGAAGTGGAAAGCTGCCGTATGGAGACCTCTGA
>NW_010431884.1:25392-26519 GCF_000710305.1 Buceros rhinoceros silvestris
TGGCCATGGACATTGCTGAGAGAGAGAACTGGCCGAGACTGTACCTGTATACAGACTCCTGGATGGTGGCGAATGCCTTGTGGGGTTGGCTGGAGAGGTGGCAGAAGGACAATTGGCAGCGTAAGGGTAAGCCTATTTGGGCTGCCACTCTGTGGCAAGGCATTGCTGCACGGCTGAAAAGGCTGAAAATGTCCTGATCCCATACTGAGGCTAACAATGTAAACTAAGTAAGTTATAATTATAGTAAGTCATCAACCATTAAATCATCTTAAAAAAAAAAATCAGGAATGAAATAATTTGATTGTTCTCACAAGTACCTCATATTTGTTTCATGGGAAAAATCAAACCACAAATGTGCACTATAAGTAGTATTGCCAACGTCAGTGATAGTATAACCTAAACAACAGTGCACAGTTATTTAGGACTGCCTTTAAGCCCCAAGAGTGAAGTTACTTAAAAATTATTTTTCCTCGGTGCATCTTCTGGATGTTTTACTCATAAGAGAGAAAAAAAAAAAATTGTTCTTGTAATCTGGTTGTTCCTGTGCCATCATTTATGTTCCAAATGCATAATTTTGGATGTTCTTACCATAGTATTTCTAATGCTGTTTTAGGCTGGATGTTATTTAAGATAAAAGTGTATTTTTTAAAGAAATTACTCTGCTCCTCCAAAGAAAAACAAACAAACAAAACCAACGAAACCAGACTGTTTGTAATGAAGATTTTTTTTTTTAGTCAAAATATGGTTTTGCCTTCAGAAGTTGTACCTGATAAGAATCAAGTGATCTCATGGAATTTTTCAAGAATTTTTTGTCTGTTTCCTTTAGCACACATGCACAGGTCTAAGTTGATTAGGTTTTAATACAACCTTTATCCTGGAGTAACACTTTCCTACAGACATACAAAGTTATTTGATATTTATTTTTTCACATTCCAATGTCCTCTACAGAAAAATAAAACCAATGCCAATGTTTCTAAATCTGCTTTAAGTTTAAAATGTCCTTTATCACAGACAAAAGACAACAACCAGCAGAAGGCCAGCAGCAAAAACGATGGACAATACATTTATGTATGTTTGTCAAGGAGGAGGAATTTTCAGCCTCTAGTCCTTTTGTTACTGTTCTCCAC
>NW_010431884.1:26629-28434 GCF_000710305.1 Buceros rhinoceros silvestris
AAGGTAGCACAGAACGAGCACAAGAAAAGCAAGACACAGGGCCTTACTATGATCACCGTTGTTTTTGCTAATTTTCTACACAGTAGAAACTGCACAGGCAAATACATACTAAGGTCTAAAGAAAGGGAAACAAACGCTTTGAGAAATGGCTCTGTAGAAGATGAAAGCTGTGTGTCTGGCTGTACAAGACAGATAAATTGGAAACTCCTCTGCTAGTGAAGGAAGTTGAAAGGCCACGATCTCCTCTGAAGCAATAGATAATTGCTTAAATACATATAGGGAGAGTTGCACCTTGTGTATCTTTCTTTCCGATGAACAACTATGGCCAACAAACCTGTTAACTAGTTAATGTACTCAGAACAGCTGGATGCCTAAAACAATGTCCTATTTTGTTTCTTCATTGGGACTCATTTTTGGAATGCTCCAAGGGTCTCCTCCAGGCTTTGGTATCAGTCATAGCCCCAAAAAGCATTCCCCTCCTCAAAAGCCTTTTCTAGTGACACTGGGAACATTTCCATACAGGGCCGTGTGATTTCTCTTTTGATCAACTGTGCACAAATAGGCTAAATGAAATGAAGATATTTTGCACAATGCCTAACCTATAACAGATCTTCAAATCAAGCCATGAGCTGGGCTCTGTGCTACCTGTACTTTAAGCCAAGTTACAGCCTGCTTTTTGCCAACATGTTTCATGTCATTTGGCATCAGCCTGTAGCTAAGAAGTTTTCCTGATTCTTCCCTGCAAAGCAAGACATTTTAATGACCTGATATCTCATAATCTTCAAACAGGAATACAAAAAGCTGTCTTAAGCCACCTCTGCTTAAGCTATAAGCCTACTCTCTATGCTTGAAAACTTGGCTTCAGTAAGTACAGCACCACTTTAACTTTCTGCTTAGTTCTTTTAAGACATAAAAAGAAATAAATGAAGAGACATAGTATTGTGTGACAAACTTACATAAATAATTTAAAAATTCTGTTTGTGTACAGACTCACAGAACCAGCCTTTACATAGGTATTGCTTGCAAACAGCTTCAAATTGAGAAACTTCCTCTGTAATTGATTACACCAAAGAGTAACTAATTGTACATATGCTAGAAACATGCAGAAATCTGTTGTTTTGTTTAAAATTAGTAGGTTTAGCTAACTTACTTAAAATACTAACAATGTGTTTCTAATAGGAAGCACAAGAGTAGACTTATTTTTAAGCTGTTCTGTCATCTGGACTCAGCAGTAGTAGGCAATCATTAATAAAATGCATTGCAGAACCCATTGCTTTCTGCAGTTGTTAAGGGTGCCTGTATTTTCCAAAGAGAATAAAAGTGAACTCTCATAATGGGCACAAACAACACTGTCTATAAAGCAGAAAGCCAAATACTAGGCATGGAGTTGTTCAGTAAATATCATTAAACCCAGAGGCTTATACTAAAGACCTCTCAACTTGTAAGCACAGGAAACAATCAGTTAAAGCAAAAAATCCCGAGCAATTCTGACAAGCTAAAAAAAAAAAAATTGTTTTTCACTCATCATACATGTTTTGAGACCAAATATATGAAAAAAAGCCTAACTCACTTGAGATTCAAGCTGAAAAGCTTTTTTTCTTTTTGTAGAAAAGAATCAGAGTTCCTTGCAAAAAGCTTTCTAGACAGTGCTCTTAGGTTCCCTCCATAATCAGAGGAGAGAAATAATCCTAATTGTCTCCCAGACAATTGCTTCCCTCCAACTGCTTTGAAAAAGACGAATCCTACCCTTAGCACCCATTAAGCAAGAGCACTTACTTCCTCAAGTGAAATGACCTCCTGAACCG
>NW_010431884.1:28555-29352 GCF_000710305.1 Buceros rhinoceros silvestris
CGCTGAACAGCATCATCTCCCGTTGAGAGCTGTGGGATCTACACCACTGCGGGTCATAAAAAACACACCAAACTCCTAACTTTACTCCAGAAACAAAAGCAAGGCTGGAGTTAGTGACTAAAGGCAAGGGTGATGTACGAGAGGAAGTTGGAACACCTCAGGTGTCTCTTAGGAGTTTACTAAAGATTGCATATGAAAAGCAGCAGCGTGCAATATACACACGCCACAGTAGTCTTGCTTATAACATTCTGTGCTAGGAACAAGGAATTCCAGCACGTTAAAGCCTATGTTGTGATACAGTTATCTTCCTTATTACACAATATTTGAATGGAAAAAGCAGTATCACAACACACGATGTGATTTACTGTCCTGCCATACAAAAATCATTATTGCTAGCACCACAAGAAAGACCATCAGAGCCTCTCGTCCAAATCCTTTTTCCATTTTGTACATCACCAGTCACTGTGGACTGATGGGGTCTCTAAAACAGGTTCCCAAATCCCAGTCTATCTCTTTTTGGTGTTTGAGTTACTGCTGTGAGGGATGATGGCAGCACAGAGTGCATTTTACCATCTTTTCTAATATGTATATATAGATCTGCTCCATCTGGTACAGGAATTAGAGTATAAATGTTATTAACTGAAGTGCAGCAAGGTGACTGTGAACAAGACATCAGTGGTTTAAGTACCAAAGCCTGCCACTGCTGAATGTGATTTGACCCTATGATAAAAGAGGCCTTGGTTTCTTTTGGTGCACAGAGTTCAGCAGTTTTTCAGATCACAGTTTCTACTCTTTAC
>NW_010431884.1:29456-40290 GCF_000710305.1 Buceros rhinoceros silvestris
TGTTTTTAAACAAAGAAACACTTAATCTGATATTATGCTTATCACTCTAGTAACATCTCTTTCATAAGAATATTACCCTTGGAAATACAACATCAACGAAAAAATTGAATATTACAGATGTTTTAACACTGTTTGACTATAAGGCAAAGATTTGCCTATCATTTTATTGCATGCAGTTGCCTAAGCCTAGGTGCTTGGTGATAGTTGTTATGGCTTGTGATATTCCTCCTAGTCTCCAGCTGGATATTTCATTTGCCCTGGAGTATCTCAGAGGTCTCAAGTGTAGCTGGCAGATACAAGGCAGGACCTGTGGGACGTCAATGACAACCAGAAAAGCTGTTGGAAACTAGGAAGGATAATCTAGAACTAACTTAAAAATCACAAAAGCCATGCACATTTGGGCAACTGAATTCTGTTTTCAAAGACAGCCAAAGAGCTATCACTTGTCTGGGCAACTGCAGAGCAGAAAATGAAAGATACTCTATGTATTTGCAGCTGTTTTCAGCTTTTTTGAGAAGAGATACATGTCCAAGCAAATACTATCTGAATACATACTATATTATATCTGTCTTATTTGTCTGAAACAAGTAATGAAAGAACTCAAGGAGCATTAACTGATGTTTACAGTATGGTTAAAAACAGGAAGGAACTTTACTTAGGCAAAGATCATAACCATTTCATTTACCTTAAAATACCATATAAAGTTCAAGTAGAATTGAATTACTGAGACATATAAGAGCACTAGCAACAGAAACCAGCAAGAGACAAACAGAAACAAGAAAAATCACTGCACATTGTTACTGTTTGGCTGCTACTACTGTAAAAGAAATGCTCATTCAAGATGTCACCATTGGTTTTAATGGAATTCACTCTTGCACTTTGGAAAATACATAGCAAGACAGTTTATCATTATGTTCCCCTAGATTACACTGTTCTAACAAAGTTTTCAGTGTACTAAAAGAAAAATAATTAAAAAAAACGCAAGAAAACACACAAACCAATGGAAAAAAAGATATGTAGGTTATTCAAGAGTGATTTAGATGGTCAAGATCCCATGATAAAACTGCATCCATCCAAGCTGGGTGTAACTTAGCTTATCCAAAACAGTTTGGAGAAAAACTAAAAATAAAGTAGAATTCCAAAAAAGCCTGTTTTAAAAAAAGAAATGCTTGGCGTATACACCACAGTAATCCTTCACACAATGTGTGAACTCCTACTCTGCTATTATATATGAGGATGATTATGTATGCAGACAAGGATCAATGCACAGTTGCAGAAAAGACAAATATTTAAGTTCTCAACCCCTTCCACATAAACCTGCCTGCCAGGTTGCACCCTTAATTTAGAACAAGACCAGCTTGCTTTAGGTTCTGCTCAACCTGTGCTAAAATTACTCTATAATAAGGCAGTAATTTGTTTGCCTCTTCAGTATTTTAAGAGAGATTAATCTGCTACTGACATTTAATGGAAATTAAATCACAAGCATATTACAGGATAATTGGGAAGCATGAAAGGAGTTGCTCAACTGTATTCATGCACATTCTGTTCTTCAAAATTATAGTACTAAAGACTTGACAGAGTTTCTTTTAATTTCTTTGTAAAAGAATGCAGTAGAAAGTGAGTATTGAAGACAAAAACCCCATAGACCAGAGGTTGCAGCTGGCTGCTGCCAAAGGGGCTGAACAGCTGACAAGAGAAGTGCGCAGCAGCGTGTTCAGCCTCGCACTGGACCAGAGTAGAGAGCACAGATGGCTTCCTGTATGGGCCAAGACCGAGCATGCTTCAGGGACACAGCAAGAAGGGAGACAGTCAGAGTTCAACCCTTTGAGTTTTCATTCTGTCTTACCAAGAACATTTGAGTTTTGTGTTAATTAAGCAGTTAAATGGTCTAGTTTATGTTCTAACAAAGCTTGGTCAATCTCGAGCTGCTCAACTAAAGAATCCAACAGGCTTCCCTACAGAAGTTAACTCTTTCATGACAGGAAGTACACCTCTGCATACCGAAGGTCTATTTAATATACACTACTGACGCTTTTATCTACCTCTCATCTTCAGATAACACTCTCCTTCTGAAATTTCAGTTGAAAAAAACCACACAAAAGACTATGTATATAATTACTTGCCTCCTGATCACTGTTTGCAGTCTTCTCAAAACATAGAAACTTGATACAGCCCTCTTTGAAACCCTTGATTATTAACAGAGAGCAGTTTTTAGTCCTGATTAAATAATAAAACAAATCTGAAACAAACTCCAGCCAAACCTGAAAACATAGTGAAACTCAGTTACACAAAACAGTTTGCAACAATTATTTTGGCCTATGCTATATTGCACATCGTTGTTTTAATACCTCTCCATTAAAAATATTATTTTGTTGAAGAACTAATTGCATCCATCAAGACAGAATGATGATAGCTGAAGGCAGAATGAGGTAAGCTGCCTGCAAGAAAGAATATTGCAAACTTTTTGATGCAAGTTTGGTACACGAGAGGACAGAGGTGCAGCAGAAGGCATGACTACTCTTCTGCATTTGAGGACTGGCCCAGCACCAGAAGCAGCTGCTGTTTGTGTCAAGTCACCTTTGATGATGCTACCCAAGCAAGCCACACTTGTGACTCTTACTTAAGATGGATAAAACATGTATGAGTTTGCACAGCCAGGTTAGAACAGGTAGATGCAGTTTCTTAGGTTTTCTTGCAAGGTGCATTGGCAGTTCTGCTTTCCCCTTACAACTCCATATCTTTACTCATTATCTTGCTGTAAAAAACAACTCGTCCCCAGAAACTCACATCCAGGCAAAAGCTAAACTGCAGTAAAAACAATAAAAAAACAACTAAGAAAATAGCAACAAAAATCAATGCATTTTATTTTAAAAAGAATGAGGTTTGGAAATTGCATTCAATTAATTTGCCTTTTAGCAGTATAATACCAATTACAAACTGGGGTTAGCACAGCAAGACTTGTTTTGCTCTTACCTCAGTGTAAACAGCACAGTTCCTGATGGTCATCAGCTTGAACATCATATGCACAAGGAGGGTAGTTACAAGTCACGAAAGCTATTCAATGGCACGGTTGCACGGGAAAACATGTACAGCACCTACTGATGCCCTGCAGGCACTTTGCAATGCCTTACTTCAAGAACACTAAATAAATAAGTTAAATTCCTCATCCTTAGACTTACAACTTATGGGCAGGCAGATGGCTTTGCCTACATGGTGCTTCACTGAAGTCAGTATGGCCATGTGCAGGTGCAGCTGTCCATATCCATATAGTAAACTGCAGGCTCAGAGCTTATACTTATTATGAAAAATAAAAATGAAAAGAAAAAGACAAAGAACAACAAGAAACTGGTTTACACTTTCTCTGCACTAAAAGTAAATGAATGCTTTGGAGAGAAATAACATAACTGATCCACGTTCAATTTCTCTTTCCTCCTGCATAGATGCCCAGGGAAATGTCTCCCCAGAATAGCTTAAGAAAAGCAGCAGCACGTACTTTTACTTGCAAACTGGGGATTTTAGAGTAATGGTAATCTAGTCAGAGTAAACTATAAAGACGCACGTTTTACTACTGCTGAATCTATTTTAACTTCTCTGTGTAGACATGAATCCTTAAAAACAAAAGTTCTTGGCTGTAATGTGCCAGTAATGTAATGTGCTGTAATGCTTTGTCAGGTCCTCAAAGTTTAGCTCAGGGAATGTTGGGAGTGGCATGAAGCAGACAGCTGTGCCTGTAATTTTCACTAGCCTTCTGTTTCATAACTGCTATGTCATAATATAGGGAAAGCACATTGTAAGTATTACCTTTCAAAGTAACTCTGACTATACAGGTTTTGCTAAAGAATATTATATGCTGGCATATGGGAGAAAAATCAGACTTTCTGCAGTTTGAAAAAGAAAGAAAACGAGTCAGAACCCCTATCTCTTCCAAAAGCATGAAAACCAGTGCAGAAAAAATACAAGTCACATTTCATTCACTTGAATAACCAGTTCTGAGGTTGGAAGTCACAGACCGTAGACTCATTAAATCATATTTTTTCCGTGTGCTGTTCATTTTGGATGATGACAGTTGATTCAGAATCTCCTTCCTATGAGCCAGCAAAGACTTACAGAATTTGATTGATCAGTTTTGGGATTTAATTACTTATTCCAATTTCCTTCCTGGTGTTTGAAAAACCTCAAGCAATAGCAAAGTTCAGTGTTATGACAGAAACCATTTTCAAAGCAAGACTATCTGATCTCCCCCCTTCCCTTTAGCTCTGATTGCATCTAATTCCCAGTTTAAAAAAAAAAAAAAGGGAAAAAAAAAAAGGAAAAAGCCCCTAACCACCAGCCAAGCATGTCAGGTTAACACTCCATCCCTAATATGAGGGTGCATAACTTTTCTCACCACGTCCCTCCCTCAGCATGCTTATTTGGATTTCTAATAGAGGAAGCCCTTCAAGACGGTTTTTCCTCAAGTAACATCTACCTTATGACGGAGATGGCAAGGCTCTTACACTGTCATATAGCAAAGTTAAGGGGCCACCTTTGCAGCCTCTTCCATGTTTCATCTTTGTAGCAGATTTTTATGCAGTCAAACATTTCCCTTCACATTTGAAGTTAATATACTGGGAAATTTATTCTTTTCCCACTCCAACATATGCATGACAGATAACACAGACCAGCCAGAGCAGACCACGACTCCCCTGTCACGGTTTCTCAGAACAAAAGCAACTTAGAGAGACCGTATACAACCCTCCTGCCACTTTGTGTTCAATATATGTATCGCCCAAAAGAATTTGGTTTAGAAGATTTTGCTTCACTAGGTTTTTAAACAGCCAGAACATCACTTTTGGATTAGGAGACAGTTAAGACTGGCTTAGCTGCGACAGTACAACAGAGCACAGACCACAGACCTGCGTGCAGCTTCAGCCAGCATTCTTTCTCCTTGCCTGAAGAATAATCCAGCACGACAGTTTGTTTGATTTCCATAATAGAAAACAGCTCAAGAATATAGCAAAATATTTTCCAGTCATTTGGTTGAAACTGAGTATTTTCTAGTTGAAAAAAAAAAGTTGTTGAAGCATTTTTTTTACAGCATCTGTTAAGCCCATTGTTTGGGGACTACTTTTAAGCCCCTGTTCTTCAATTTCCTGAGAAAGGCCTTGCGCTGCAGGTTGTAATCACTTCCATCCTTTGCAATATTTTAAATATGCCTACTTCAATCTACAGCCATGAAAAAAAAAGATTAAAATACTCAACTAAAGAGAGTTTGTCTTTCTAGCCATCTAAAAAGAGATTGTGGAAAGGGTACAACCTACAACAGCTTTTCTCTTCCAACATCTTTTTAATGATGTGATATAATAAACAACTGAAAGGGTATGGAGTCCAAGATGCTTTTGCTGTTCAATATTCACTGAAAACCAAAGTGGGTAAACTCCACATTTTCTTAATTTTTTATTCCCAATAATTTCTTTTTTTCCTTCACGGGAAAAAAAATGGCTCTCCTTTTTTTGTTCTTCTAGAATTACAGTTTTTATGAGCTAAAGATGCAGAATAGTATCAAATCATCCACTAAAGTCCAGTACCCAAAAGGAAGAGAAAACAAAAGCTTTATTGTTTCTATGATTCTTCCTTCCTTCCAGACCAAATGCTTCTTAAAGAATTTTTGCTTTTTATTAAATGGTCAAGAAATTCAACCATTTTATCTAATGGTGTCTTTCATGGGGAAAAAAAAAAACCAAACCCAACAACCTACATTTACTCAAAACATAAGCAGGATGTCAATGGAAACAAGTGTAGCATTCTAATTCAGAAAAACTGTAATTTGAAGGCATAAACTACATACCAGCAAATCTATGTTTGCTCCTGTATGTGCTCCTCTTTGAAAATCTGGGCTTAGTTATCAGCATCTTTAGGTAAGTCCAACAATACTGAAAACATTTCCAACTCACTGCTTTTGGATTTAGTTCTGAACACAGTTTATAGCACAAAGCAAAAGATCTTGAATGTATTCTGTAGTAGAACTGCAAAAGTGCTTGCACTTTGTAGTGATTCATGGAGAAAGAAGTTTTAACTGAAAACCTTAATAAATAGAGTGTACTGTGTTTCCAATATTCAGAGAAATATGCTTCAAGCATATCTCTCATCTGTTACATTGGTCTGCCATCTGTAGGTCACTGAGAAAATTCTTTATTCCTGGCATTTTGTATTGCTTTGTTCATTACTCTGCATTTTTGAGTAGATAGTAATTAGAAGTATTATTATCAGTAGTATCCGGTACACATTATATACAACTGATTTGCAAATCATTCCAGACATGGGATCATCGCTAGAGACTGAGCACCCACAGTGCACGGTTGGTTAGCCTCAGCTCTAAGGGCATTCCAGGATTATGAAGGTATAAGCTGGAGGCTCAGGAACAGCTGTTTTTAGCTGGGTAACACCAGTTTCTCAGCACTATGACACTACGCATATTATCTCTGCTATGCTATATTGTGTTGTGTATATAGGTGACTATATATACATAAAGATATATAGCTTTAAAAAAGCACGTAGACACACACATTCTTGCATCCCATGCAAATTCTTTGCTGGTTTCTTCCAAGTGTCACAGAAGCAATGTTTTTTCAGGGATGCTGTATGAATTAAACCAGTGCAATAGCATTAAGATGTAAAAAAGTCTTTCTGTTCTGAGTGTCCTCAGGCAACCTCAGTTGCAATTAGTTGTGAGCGCTCAGATTCTGCAGCAAATGGGAACTGCTATGTCTGCATGTCATGCTCACAGATGCCATTTAGACAGCTCAATGGGAACAAGTGATCCTTTAGAGATTACTCCCTTCCCATCTATTACAATAGAAGATAAAGAACTCCAGAACAGTTGAGACAAGGTACAGACAGAGGGCTCACTGCCAGGATCTTCCAGATTTGGGCAGGTTTTCTAGCACATTTCAGAGTGTAAATTAAGTTATGGTCCCTTGGGATTGTGTATCACACCAGCACAGACATACACAAACTCTCCCTAGATCGGCATGTTCTGCACTGAAGGATAAATTGCCTGCAGACATTTTCCTTCCATGTTTCACAATCTTTCTGGAATGAAAAGCAAAGGACTCTTTAGGTTTACAAATCAGTGAAGGCTCATGCAATATAGAGTTGTTCATCAGTGATATTAAGCATTTGTAGTGACCAGAGTTCCTATGCTGACTTAAGTGAGGATATGAGTCTGTATCCAGTTTCTATCTGTAAAAATCAGAGATTCCTAATAAGCCTCTGATACTGTTGAAGTGAAAGAGACGTTCTTTTTTGTTCAAAAAGTTTTCAGACCACTGAAATCTGCTCCATTGGGTCTTGCCAAGTTTCATACAGCAAAGAACAACTGCAGCGCATCTTATCTTACTGATCTGTGTGCAGGAATATCTTGGCTTGTTCTGAGCAAATAGCTGGAGACCTAGAGCAGTTGAGAAGTTCCTGCTCAGACCAGCTACAGTGGGACTAGGCTGCTTCCAGGGCTCTGGCTACTACTTCTGTCTAAAGCTGCGCTGCACAGCATTGATGTATGCACATTCACTTTGAGCAGCAGATATTTTCAACACATAGATTTTCTTTGTGTATTGTGTACATGTACAAAGAGACACATGGTTAGTGTATGTGGTCACCCCAGCCAGCATTTGTGCCTAAGTCTGAAAGACATCAAATTAATTATCACAATGGAGCAAGGAAGAAAAAAAAAAGCCAACCCCAACAACACACCCAGCAAAGCAAAACCAAAACCAAATGACACCTCCTTCATCATGATCCCTACAAGTATCATTCCTTTTCATAAAATAGACTGTTTTTCTGAAACCTAGCCATAGGCTGCTGAGAATATAGACCCCCACCTGTTATCCCAGCCTTTCTTCTCCACAATTTAAGGGTGGAATATCTAGTCAAATCACTCATTTCAAAACTTTTATTTCTGAAATCTGTATTGGACTCCTCATCCAGAAATGTATTTTTAAAATCACGGCATAGAAAGGATATGCCTTACTACTAATATATCCGAAAGTCAAAAGAAAAACCTACCAAGGTTAATTTCACTGGTATTGATTGCTCAGTTCTGCCTTGGATGGCAGCAAAGCTGGAACTTCCCCTTGTTTTAAAAAGAGCAAAAGAAGAGGTTTCCCAAACTTGCAAAAACCAGAGCAGTGCCCTGGAAGAGGGAAAATGGTGACAATATTTTTGCAGCACATCTTGACGTGAAACTGCATGGGATTACCACCACCATTAGCAGAAGAAAGTGCAGACAGCCTGCATCTATCTATTAGGCCTCCTCACCCTTTAAAGGCATCTAGGGCTTATAATTTGTCAAAAACAAACAAACAAACAAAAAAACAACCTGTAACTTCCCAACCTCATCTGAGCATCTTAGCAGTAAGATGAACTTAACTCCAAAATAATTTATAAAAATCTTTCTACACTTGCACGATTTCAAAAGACAGAAGCAAATACTATGAAGAGAACTGACCAGTAGATGGTAATTCAGATCAAAGAGCTAAGATTTCTTTCAGACATGTGTCCAAGAAGCTGTCTGAATTTCAACATAGAACTGATACTTGCCTCGAATTATCAGTACCCTGTACATGGTGATATGCTCTATAAGCGCTTACTAAGCCAGAGGGTGGGTTTGTTTTTTTTTTTTATTAAATGTGCTTTGGAGGGTTTTTTTCCCCCCTCCTTCTGTGCAGTCCTAAAGATATTTTTTCAGAACTTGTTTTGGTTCCTGCTAGTTTCCAGCCTCCACACCCTCCTTCAGCAGAGAATTTTACAATGCAACTGCTTGTGGCAGCACAAGAATCTTCTTTTGCATATTAAAAAAAAAAGGCCCCTTCTCCCCACTCCAAAAAATCCCACAATCCACAAAAAACTGTCACCTGATGTCTGCTGGACCTTGAGCTGGAGGATTACACTGTGCAGGCAACTGAGCATTTTGGTTCAGACTGCCAGACAAGTTTTTTTAATCTAATCCTAAATTGCCTAAGGAACAAAGAGTGCTGTATGCCTCTCTTGTTTCAAAATACAGATGGCCATAGCCAAAATACAAATTTAGCCTTTATGTTGAGAAATGTTAAATCCAGAGGAGGATTTCCTATTGCACAGTGTACAGCTGTGGGCTCAAGCGTCCCACCACGAGATGCAGCATGTGTGCAGTCCATGGCTCCATCACAAACCCAGCTCATGTCCTGGCCAGTAAAAAAATTCCTAGCTATCCCACAACTACCACATGATTATATCTGTCACAAATACCAAGCCTTGCAGGATAAAATCTGGGACTGAAAACTTGAACTGTCATTCAGACCTTAAGACAACAAGGCATGTTCCTAATTATTTTACTTTTCAAATGATTTTTTTTTTCCTTTAGAAGTCTGTCTATGGCAAAAAAATTGGAAATGAATCAAGTTATATCATAGCACATCTGTGAGGTGAGCCACTGCAAGTCTATTCTCACAGCTTGAAAACTGAGAACACATGAACTTGTGCAGTCTCAGGTGAGATGAGGTGATCTCTGATGACGGATCAATTGGATTTTTATAAACAACTTGCAGTTAAGATTAGGCCTCTTCTTGAAACACCTCTATAAATACAAGTTATTTGGATCAATGGGGGGATATCTGAGCAACTACTGCTTCCAATTACTTTTTGGCAATAAGACCCTTCTATAATTACTGCTGTACTTATATATATACACACACTTTCTGATCAATACAGGTGTCTTGCAGCCTAAGTAAAAAGCATTTTGTGATTAGAACAGCAGTATTAACTTTGTAAAGAGGACAAATGAAATTGGTTGAATCCTCATTAATTTCTCTGGCCACAAAAATGACAGACCCAAACATTTTCGGATACTTGATTGTTCCAGCTGTGAAAACAAACTTTTCAAAGTTCCCAACCAGCAGGCTTTCACATTTCTGGGAAATGAAACACTACTAGTTGTTTTATTTATGGTATCTTTGCTTTATGACAGCTAATGAGCTGTAATTTTATAAGTGAACAAAAACAATACTTTGTGCCATCACAAATAGCCATCAGCATTATTTATTGCAGATGTTTTAATCTATTGTGGTAATAATGAAACATTCATTGTTTTGCTATCCTGAGCAATCTGTGAAAAATTTTAAATTACAAAAGCTCCTTCCCTTTCCCCCCTGATTCTTTTGCTCCTTTCCAGAAGGTTCTGTTGCAGAAGGGATAAAGACGCACTTGGTAAAACATGTAGCTGAGGAAACAGTAAATGTTCAGAAATAGTTTCACGATGAAGATTAATCAATGTCTTCTGCAGAACGCAATTGCTTTGTAGATAAACAAGACATTATAGGCATGATTAAATGCAGAATATTAAGCCCTTGACTTGATAATACTTACATAAAAGGAAGTTTCACAGTATTATTTAGTCAGTGGTTTCAGTATTGCAACTTGAAGACATTCAAAACCAAGTTGAAGACCATCAACTCAGAGGTGTAAGAGGCTCATTGGGAACTAGCATGGCTATTCAATTATCTTATCAAAGCCAAGTAGACAGGTTCATGCATGCAAGAAAACACCTGCCAGAGGTGGCCATACATACAGAGAACAATATATTGACCCAGTTTCCCCAAGCGTAACTAACAACTCTGCACTATAACCTGCCTTCTATCAGCAAAGGGTAGTGCTGGAACCTGCAAAAAGGCACCTCCTTCACACAGATTCTTTGGCTTCCCACCTAGTAAGCAGTGATGGAGAGAAATCTGGGATGTCTTTACCACTTGAGCTGCATTAACTTCCACCGAAAATCATTTAGGGGCAAACAAAAAGCGCAACAAAACCAAACCCAACCCAA
>NW_010431885.1:0-4684 GCF_000710305.1 Buceros rhinoceros silvestris
TATATAATATATATTATTATCATTTATAAAAATACCTACTTGTTTGTGTATATATGAGGTCATGTAATTCTATATAGATGCATACAATTCCTAAAGTTTGGAAGAAAAAACAACAAAAAAAAATCTACATCTTCAGCTAGAGCTGGGTATGTCCTGCTGTGATCAGAGGGACGATCACAGCTCATGACGTGTCTAACCTGTCCAAATAAAACTGGTTATACATGCACAGGTGTGGAGCAGAGTAGACTTTAGTTACTGGACGTACGCTGAGGTTTTGTCAGTCTGCTGTGTTACTGTGTTTTGCTGCCCTGGCTAGTGTAGAGCTGGCTACCGCAGGTACATCTAAACCCCATCTGTCGCTGCACGGAATTGACTTTGGCTTAGAAGTTTCTATGTTATAAACTCTTAATACGGTATTAGTACTTACAAGACTGAAAACTGGGCTCATCTTTGAGATTCAGTGCTTTTAGTGTTCCCTCCCCCAAATAATTTGATCTGCTTTCCAGATGTTTGCACTTCTTTTCTCTCATGAATATCTGTTACTATGTGATTCACCTTTAAAACAGTAGCTCCATTCCTGTGCTGCCTACCCTTTCCTTCAGCGCTCTCCATCATGCAGTGCTTTAGTGCAAGCACGAATGTCATATTTCCTATGTGTCTACCATGTAGAAATCACCTGAGGTAGTTAGGATTAAAGAGATAAATTGCTTTGTTTGATGTTATTTGTGGCTCCTCACAACCAATGATCTCCTATCTATGAAAATATTCTCCTAGGTCAATTTTGAGTGAGTTCTAATTACGGAGTTACCTGGAAAAAAACCTGATGTTATCTTAGATCATGTTTCTTGCTTACGTTTTCTTATCTCTATGCTCAAGCACAGCCCATCAAGAATTAAGCATGCTCGAGGGTGTGAAAGAACATATTAATAAGGAAAGGCCAAACGATTTCCAAGATAGACCATGTAATCATGGAAGTTCCAGACAGGCCAAAGAACTTGGACTTGGAAAAAAAGGGGACCGTAACTGGGAATAGTGGAATTGAACAATTCTAGCCAGAACATTGTGGGGGAAAGTCCTAATGGTGAGATGCACTGTACTGTGGAACAGTTTCTCCAGATTAACCCCTGTCATTTGAGGTTTTCCTTTTTCTAACAATGGTTTTAAAAAATAGAATGTGTATGGAAGAAATCTCCCACAACTGGGTATACATTGACTGGAGTTCCAACCTGCTCTCAAACTTTATAGTATGTTTACAAAATCAACAATTAAATAAAATGATGCTATTGTGATTTATCACTTAATCTGTAGATCCCCAGGAGTTCCAGGTTGCATCAAGCCTGGGTAACTCAAGCCCAGACAGGCTCTTTTGCACAGGGGATGTGACTTACGCTGAGATGCCTGAGGTGGGTCTGAATGAAGTACCTTTGTACAGGAGGAGCTGCATCTGCGTGCACACTGCATCCTGCTATCCAGGCTGACATCGCCTGCCTCCCGGGGTGTCCTGGTTAACTCGGGCGGTTCTGAGCTTGTGTAGGTATGCTGATGGGGCTCCTAAGATGGGTCAGGAATATATGTATCCATTTGCATAAGTCGGTGGCTGAAGATGATGCTCTGAGTTATGCCCGCTTGTGATGGATACATGTTAATGCAATATGGTTTGATAAACCAGTCAGTGAATTAGACTAACGGAAAGAAAACTTTTTGGGTCTGATACAGAAGAATGCCCGCCCAAGATTTCATACCTTGCATGTAAAAGACGACATTGTTCCCCAAAAATCATTGTTTCAAGTATTTTAACATCCTTTTCCTCACACCACATACTGTTTTTCTTTTAAGGACCTGCAGATATATCTCCACGTGCATGTAGATAGAACTTGCAAGAAAGAGCTGAAAAAAAAATCAAAGTATTAAATTTCTGCCTAGAAAGCTATAACAGGAGTCCAAGTATGAAGCCTTATGGAGAAAAAGAGCTGATATCCTTTGTCCAGAACACTCTATGCCTTATGCCTCCTGTTTCGAGCACTTCTATGTTGCCAGTCCTTTATTTTAATTCTGTCAATGTTTAAACATTGGCTTAATTCCAGAAGTTTTCATTATTCTTGCAGCTGTTGTTTTGCTCCATTTCCTTTTTTCAAAGAACATTCTATCTGCAAATATGGCAATTGGAGATTCAGGAAGAAGTGACACCTCTTAATAAATGTTGTATTATCTTCAGAACAAACTCTGCTTGGATGAGCATGTATCAGAGCACATGATTAATGAAAAGCCAAGAACAAATGTGGATGCTTCTCTGAGTGTAGAGAATGAGTCTGACAAGCTTATCTGATATTTTCCTCCTCTTCATCTCCTGGGACTTGAAGATTATTGTTTATAAATCTCTGTTCTTCTCATTATTGCAACAGTAATTGTTCAGCAATTGAACTGGAGATTGTTTATCTTATTCAGGGCTGGGTTGATTATAATTACTCCAGGGAGATTGTTGAAAGTGTTGCGAGTTTTCTAGTCTTGTCACGACTCTGGGAATACCACTGCAAAGGGGCTCCAGATGCCCGAGGTCTCTAGTTAGAGGCCTTCAGCAGGGCAGGATTGCTCCTTGGGTGCCAGCCTCTGCAAAGAGGCGGCTTACTGGGAAGGAAGGCTTGACTGGTGATAGCAGAACCATTTCTTTCTAGTAGTCTTGCAGGTATTAAAATATGATGAGTTTGGGGAAAAACACGATGCGGTGGGGAAAAAGAAATATAAAGTTCAGGCAAGATCCTAGTATGGGTGTGCTATCAGAGTCCTGGGAGTACCAGCTGGGTCATGCTACTGATGGACAAGCAAGGGACTCGGTTTTCCGTGTTGGTCTTTATAGTTCTGTCAATGTCAATAAGATAAATATTACTTATATGTTAATGTTGAAACTGGCACGTTTCAGACTGCGTAACTTGTTCAGGCAGTACTGCTCACAATGAAATCCACGCCCAGAGTATTTATGTTGAAATGATTTCTTTCTTACAGCGCTGTAGAAAGTAGGGTTAGAAAGCCTCTTGAGCTGTCATCTATTTATTCCTGTACCCTTAAACAAGGGATCAATACCTGGCTCCAAGCCTGGTGTCACTGGTAGAATTTTGCATTTTTTGATCAGGGGTTGATTTACACAAAACCAGGCCTGCTGGTGACTGGCAGGGTACAACTGTCTAAAAGGGGGAGAAGTATCTTTGCACAGGAGTTGTCAGGGCTCACTGAAAGAGCTTTAAACTAGATTTGAAGGGGGAAAGGGATAAAACCTGGCTTGCTGGAAATATGCGGGAAATTGTGGGACAATGTGCTAGAGAGGTCTGCCATCTCAGTGGAGGTAGAGGATGGAGATCCATGCAGCAACAAAGGCACAAGGGTTATTGATCTGTTAGAAACCATGGAAGTGCCTGAAAATGGAAAGTAGGGATTAGGGCTTCTCCCCCCACAAAGGTGGCAAGATCAATAGCCCAATAGAAGCACATCTACACCGATGTCCAAAGCGTGGGCAACAAACAGAAGGAGCTGGAAGCCACTGTGCAGCAGGAAAACTGATATAGTTGCAATCACAGCAGCGTGGTGGGATGAGTTGCCCAGCTGGAGTGCTGAGTTGGATGGCTATAAACCCTTCAGAAGGGACAGGCCAGGAAGGAGAGGTGGGGGAGTGTCCCTGTATCTTAAGGAGTGTTTTGACTGTCTAGAGCTTAATGATGGTGACAATGGGGTTGAGTCTTTATGGACAATAATCGGGGAGAAGGCCAACAAGGCAGAGATCATGGTGGATTTTGGTTATAGACCACCCAAGAAGGATGAAGAGGCAGATGCAATCATCAATAAGCAGCTGGGAGATGTCTCACATTCACTAGCTCCGCTTCTTGTGGGTGACTTAAAATTACTGGATGTCTGCTGGAAATCAAACACAGCAGAGAGGAAACAGTCTAAGAGGATCCTGGACTGAGTGGAAGACTTCTTCTTGACACAGCTGGTGAGTTTGCAGATGATACCAAGTTATGTGGGTGTGTCCATCTGCTTGAAGGTAGAGAGGCTCTACAGAGGGATCTGGACATACCATGAGCTGAGGCCAATGGCATGAGGTTCAACACGGCCAAGCCCCTGCAACGCTACAGGCTTGGGGAAGAGTGGCTGGAAAGCTGCACAGCAGAAAAGGACCTGGGGGTGTTGGTCGGCTGAAGATGAGCCAGCAGTGTGCCCAGGTGGCCAAGAAGGCCAATGGCATCCTGACTTGTATCAGAAATAGTGTGGCCAGCAGGAGTAGGGAAGGGATTGTACTTGGCACTGGTGAGGCCACACCTTCAATCCTGTGTTCATTTTGAGCCCCTCACTACAAAAAGGACATTGAGGTGCTGCAGTGCGTTCAGAGAAGGTCAACAGAGCTGGTTAATGGTCTAGAGCACAAGTCCTATGAGGAGTGACTGAGGGAACTGGGGTTGTTTAGCCTGGAGGAAAGGAGGCTAAGGGCAGACCTTGCTCTCTACAGCTACCTGAAAGGAGGTTGTAGGGAGGTGGAGGTTGGTCTCCTCTCTCATATAACAGGTGACAGGACAAGAGGAAATGGCTTTAAGTTGTGTCAGGGGAGATCTAGATTAGGAATCGGGAAGAACTTCTTTACAGAGAGGGTTGTGAAGCCTTGGAACAGGCTGGCCCGGGGGGGGGGGGGGGGGCCCTC
>NW_010431885.1:4750-28989 GCF_000710305.1 Buceros rhinoceros silvestris
CAGGGAGGTGGTGGAGTCACCATCCCTGGAGGTGTTTAAAAGATGTGTAGATGTGTCACTTAGGGTCTTGTTTTAGTGTTGGAGTTGGCAAAGCTGAGTTAATGGTTGGACTTGATTTAAGGGTGTTTTTCCAACCTAAATAATTCTGTGCTTCTATGGTTAGCTATACCTAAAACATTTGTTATAGATTTGGTCAGATATTTAAAACCTCCAGAGATGGAAATTTTACAACTGTTTCAAACAGTCTGTTTCAGTTGTACGTACTGTCCTTGTGGGTCATACAAAAAAGCTCACAGGTAGTATTCACAGAATATTCACAAACCACAGAAGCCAGTGAGCTTTCTTAGTCTGGTCTCCTCTCAAGAGAATTCAATTTTTTATTGTTCTGATAAATCACTGTAAAACAGGATTTCCCTCTTCAGGCATGTTTTTCCAGTGGAAAAGCTTCCTATGTCTTGCAAGGCATTGATGCAGTGAGGCACAGAGCTAAATTTGCTTCCTGATGAACTTGCTTCTTAATAATACCTATATTCTCCTAAATCAGCTGTCACACACATTTGTGAGTGAAACTTTTAATTGGATCCAGTCTATGAACCTGGATCTCCAGTTGTATAGATCAGTAAATGTTTTCCTCAGAATATTCTGTCGAGATGCTAGTGAAAAACAGGTTAATTAAGGATTGTAGGAACAGGGACAAATAATGATAGAAAACTATAAAGGAAATGTAAAACAATGTAAAAAGCTTGGTAGTTTGTACAATATTGCATAAGTTGTGCTTATTGGGATTGAACAGTTGGTATTTAACCAAGATTGCAGCATGTTTCTATAAGGAATTTTTGTTATATGCAAAATATATGTCAGGCTAAAAAAAAAAATCTTTGTTGCCACAGATAGGGCAGTGAACCAGAGTCCTATAGCTTACAAGAGACCTGTAATTTTATATTTTATTATTTATAACTTGTTGGTCTTCTGTATTACATAATATGGCAAAAACCAACCAAACAAAATCCCCCAAAACGGCACCATCAGTCTTCTCTTTTGCTACTCAGAATTCATGATGTGAAAATGTTCAGATAATTATAAAAATTTATCAGGCTCTGTCTTTCTGTCAACACTGCAGTACTGAGAAACAGCTCTTTTTACGAGAAAGATTGCAAGAAAGATCTGAGAGTGTTCCATGTGAAGACTGAATGAAAGAGATGGAACGGGATGTGCGTATCTGATGACATTGATTAATCATATCTTTAGCTGTATTGGCTTTGCTCATTAAACTAATTTTAAAACAATTTAATCAAAGGTATAATTCCACCAGATTGACATCTATTGTGTTTAAAGAGCATGAGTAGGTTGTACAACCTCTGGTGTTTTCTAGCAGGGCGGTGCGCGCTATTTTGTTAAATTGCAGGACAAAGAGCAGTCCAGGCTGTGTTAAATATCCTGTGCATGACCAGCTGAAAGGTCCGTAAGGTGATCAGATTGAAAACAGAAGAAGCGAGAACGTGGCTTGAGTGCACAAACTGTTCAGGTCTACTTTCTCAGCCAGCTGAAGTGCATATCAAATACTCCAAGGCAGCCATGGATTTGGTCCTCTTGACAGGTGCTGTCGCCTCTCTTCCTGCTAAGAGCGCTTGTGTGTTGGTGTTTGGCGCCTTTTGGCACAGATTCTGACAAGGTGAAGATTTTTCTTTACTTCTGTCAGAGGAAGACTGCTCAGGCAAAGACTTTCAGAAATAACTTGGGGTGCTACTCTGCTTTTGGAGATCCTTGCCTGACAAACTGGTTTTGATGCTAGTTTGAGGGAAGGGTGTAGAAGTTCGCAGGTTTTTTTTCTCTCTTTTCACCTAGTTTCTTATGCATGCTTTAAGTAATTCATAGTATGTCACTCTTCAATAATCTGTCACCTATAAAAGTTGTGACTTAAAATTGTATTTTCTAGTGGATTGATTCTGTCATTGCATTAACACATACGGTTATGTTCACACTAGCCAAGCAATGTATGTAGCTATAGTTTCGAATCCTCAGTAACATTTGTTAAAAAAAAAAACCAAACTATTAACTCAGTAATATCACAGGGATGCTATTTCTCAAAAAAAAAAAGAGAGTATGGTATCTATTCAGAGCTAAAACCCTAGAGAGTCTGGGTGAGCTCTCTGTGGGTACCTTTGCTGGCATCTAGGTCCCTAGAGAAATTGTTTGAGAAAGCTCTGTATTGCAGCATCTTTCTTGGAGGAGGTTCTACCTCTTATTCAGGACAAATCCAGCCCTGCATTCAGTGGGAAATTTGCTGCAGGGAGAAAATAAAGGGTTACGTACCTACACGCGTGGCACTTGCATAATTTTCAAGCCTTAGATTTCCCAGGGGAGATAGATTCGTCCTTGTGCTGTCACACTCTTTGTGTTGCATTAATAACTACATCTGTTAGGAAATATTTTTTTCCTGTTCTGTTAAAGCACCATGACTTTTCTGTAACTTTTAGTGCGTGAAATCACTACTCCTATGTTTTGTAACAGGAAAAGTAGTGACAGTATGGTGCACTATATGGATTGCTAATATTCATTAAAATGTCCAGATTTTAGGGAAGTTGTCTAAGGGTACAAAAACCTGAGCTGCTTTACAGAAAAAATGCTGACAATCATTTCAAGGTATCTGAACATTCTGTGACAATTTGTTAGAGATGGATCTGAAAATCAAAATCCTGTGGATATTGCTTAGTATTAGAGAAATTCTAAACTGTTTTTTGGCTTTTGCTGTGTAGGCCCACATTTGGTCAAATGTATTGGAAAAAATTATTGTAAAGCTAAGCTTTATGATTTGTTCAGATTTAAGTTCTGAAATAAACGGCCTTATTTTGGACAGAGCTGTGCCTCTCCAATAGCAGTACCGCTTCCTTGAAACAGAGCTGCTTAGTTAGTCTCTGTTAGTGAGGAGCAACAGCAGGAGAAATGAGCAAGCAAGCAGTTAGGGGGAGGGCAGAAACAGGACATGGCAGAAGAATCAGCAGTCGTGGGACATCATGAGCCTAGTTGGGGGAGGGCTAGGAAAGAGTACAAAACTGAGACTTCACTGATATTTTCATAAGTATGGAGGCTTGATACAATGGAGCTCAGGACCAAAGCATCAGCAGTACAGCTTGTAAGCCTAAAGTTGTTTTCTTGCCTAATTACAGTTTTAGACTAGTCCAGATTGTTACTGAGTAGCGCAGGTAAAATCGAACACGGTCTTGTATCATATTGAGGCATTTATCTAAATGAGTGCGTTCTCTTCAGCCTTTCTTCTTGGGCACCTTAGGCTTGTTTTACATTTATATTTTTCAGTATTTTCATATATTAATGTGTAGAATAGCTCATCTATATGTCAGGTGACTAACCCCTTCACATAGAAAATAACACAGGGAGAATCTGGGTTTAGCAGTCTGCCCAAGTAATGTGTTTCCAGAAGTTCTTACTGTTAATCTTATTCTGTATCGATTCCTTCAGGATCCAAGCCCGCACGTGTACTGTTCTGAAGTGTAGTTGATGAGGGTTTCATTTTACTAAGTTCAATAGCATTTATGGCCCTGTAAATCCCACCAGTTGGCTATATATGTTTCTTTTACGCATCTTTCCTGTAAATTTTCTGAGAGCTCACAGTTCTTTTGGTAGGTCAGGAATGCATCCAGCACTTCATCCTGCACAGAGAGTTTAGAAAATTCTCATGTATGACGGTTGTTCAAACTATACCCAATTTTGGGGCACTGTCTTGACTGCAGTATAAACCAGTTGCAAAGAAGTTTGTTTCTCTTTTTGAGAGCATATTAAAACAGTACGCATGGCTATAGGAGAGATTCCCAAAGATCATTCCATAAAATTCTGGCCCCAGCCGGAACTGGTACGTCCTCTGTGAAAGCCTGCCTCCAGCCAGCTGGTATTTTGTGAGAACTGGTGTTAGCAGCTGGAGTGAGACATAGAGATCCTTCAGATTCTTCTGAGCTTTTCCTCAAATGTTGTAAAACTAGCAGTTGCAATAATACACCCACATTCATTTCACAGTTATTAAATCCAACCCAGAACTCTCCCTAGTCACCACCTACGAACACAGCAGGGAGTGCATTTTGACCTTTGTGCCAGGCAATTATTGCATGACTCCGGTCCACGACTCTGAAGGGTACGCTCAGAACTAGTTCTTTCTGTTATTTTTTTTCTAAACTCTAGGAATATATTCTTATTTTATACCTCCTGGATGTTATATCATAACCTCTTTTCCAAGGAGTTTTGTCAGGTAACAGCAGCTGAAGAACAAGTGGGACCTCCCTGTTTGTACCGGATTTCACATCATTCACCATTTTCTATTGAATATACGATTCTGTGTTTTTTCCTAAATCTTTGAACATGTAATTTCAGATGAATGTGTTTTACATAATTTATTAGCCTGATTCTTTGTTTAGTTGCCTTGTCACAGAGGGTCTGAAAACACAATGGGAATGGCTCCTGAGGAATTTCTTTGACAATGGAATAAATCCCAAGTGACACAAACCATTCTCTTTCATCCCTAAAGTGCTCCTAGTCTGTGTGTTCCCAGTGCAGAAGGAACACAGCTCTATTACTTCTGTGATTCAGCTATTCTGTTTTCTGGAGCAACTTTATTCCATATCAAATACCTGAATTTTGCGACCTAGGCATAAAAAAGAATTAAATGATTGTCCTTCCTTTTCCATTTACACCTCATCATGGATTTATATTCCATATAGTAAGCTGACGGTATGCTTTTCCAACTGAATCTGATGACAGATATATATGGTAATGATACCATATAGAGCGGTAAAAATGGATTTCTGAGGAGATGAGGGAAACCCGAAACACGTAAGAAATTCAGCATGAGTGGATTAATTAGTGAATCTGATAAAATACTGACTGTATCCTATTCTCCAAACAATTATAACATGGTGTAGCTGCATTCAACGCATGTATTAATAGCTTGTGTTGGTTGGTCTAGGAACATCAAATTGTTACTATAGACAGTTTAGTGTGCAGCTGTGTTCGAAAATATAAGCTGTACACTGGAATGCATGAGGGCGAAGGATCATATGGTAAATACTAAATGCTTTTACAGAAACGTACTGTGCTGTATCATTTAGAATAATGCTTTATGCTAGTTTTTCTGTGGAAAATTACTCGTGCAAATAAAAGAAAGTAAAACGAAAAGGCTAGAATTGTCTCCCTTAGACAAGGGGGAAAGATACGCAATAAACCACCAACAACAAAAGGTTTCAGAGAGGGTAGTGCAACAAGAGCACATTCATGAAATTTCAAGGAAGCAAATTCAAAACTAATGAAAAGAAATACCAACAGAATGTGGTGTTGGACTGGGAACTCCACCATAATAAGTTGTGGAAGGCAGGAATTGAATGAGAGTCAAAATAGATGTTTTATATAGCACACAAAATGACTTAGAATTATCTGAACTCATTTTAGTAATTGTAAAAGTTCTGTTCCCTGTTCCAGAGATCACATTTTTTCTGAAACAGTAAAAGGATTTAAAAGTCCTGGGAGCAGGAACCTTGACTGAGAGACAACACTGTTATCTATATGCCGGACTAGTGTTTTTTCTTTTCATATGCCAACCTTCTGGATGCGTTCTTTACTAGACAGAGGTCCAGCTTTAAAAGAAAGGCTGAATGCCACCTTCTCTCTCAGTGGCTCCCAACTTAGGTGTTGTGATACTTTTCTAGGAAGTGGGAAGTGTAAGTTTGAATCCTCTTAGTCTAATGAGTGGATTTAAGGAAGGTTTCCCCCCTTTTTTGGTAACTGCTTTAAACTCTTTGCTCTTTTACTGTAGCAGATAACACTCCTTCTATAGAAACTATTTTTAATCTGTTAATTTCTCTAAAACAGTATCTTTTGCAGCAGGAGTAGACTTTAGGTTTTCTGGATGGAAGGTTCTCTAATCTTTCTTCAGTCCTACAAAACCCCTGAGTTTGGATTCTGTCTTAGGGTTAGGACATTCTGTCTTAGGGATGGGACAGACAGGAGCAGATATTGCAGTATTCTGTATGTGGGCGTCCAGAGCCTTTATCTGAGCTGGTCCATCTTGTGGGCCAACAGCTATCCCATATGTACTTTCCTCAGGGTTTTGGACCAGTCTCCTCTATCAGGTGCTGGTGAATGTAAATAATAAGAGAACAATCTGCTGGATTTTCCTTCATTCCAAAAGTCACCTGCTAAATATATGTTGCAATATAACTGAACTTAGCATTTTGATGTCCATATAACATGACTCTAAAACCACATATGAAACCAAAGTCAAACCCATTGTTTCTTCCTAATCAAAATAAGGTGAAGTCCTTGGTACAGGATCTGATCCAACTACCACTGTACTTATTGGCAGTCTTTCACTGATATCAGAGATAGTTGCAGGACCTAAGTTTACAGGAATAAGTAAGAAATCACACTAATGTTTTCCAAATGGAAAAGAAAAAATTCCTGTTTTAACATTTTTCAATCTCACAGAAACACAAAAGCGATTATAGAGCTCAATGAGTTCAATACACACTTGCTTGTTAGGCTTTCTGCATCACTGACAAAGCAAAAAGAAAATTGAGATTCTGTTTTCATGGAATTAGAGTAATTTTGGTTGGACTTTAAGATCATCAGGTCCAACCATTAACCCAGCACTGACAAGTCACCACTAATCCTTGTCACTAAGAACCACATCAAAATGGCTTCTTTAAGTCATCTCCAGAAATGGTGACTCCACTACTTCCTCAGGCAGCCTGTTCCAATGCTTAAGAATCCTTTAGGCAAAGAAATTTTTTCTAATGTCCAATCAGCCCCCCCGGTGCAACTTAAAGCCATCTCCTCTTGTCTTATTGCTTGGTAATTCGGAGAAGAGACTGACCCCCACCTTCCCACAACCTCCTTTCAGCTAGTTGTGGAGAGCGATAAGGTCTCCCCTCAGCCTCCTTTTCTCCAGACTAAACAACCCCCGTTCCAGTTTCAGCCGCTCCTCATAGGACTCGTGGTGTGCTGTCCCCAGGCTTATCTCCATCAAGCCTGGTTTTATCCCTGTCCCCCTTCAAATCTAATTTAAAGCTCTTTCAATGAGCCCTGCCAACTACTGTGCAAAGATCTTTCTGCCCCTTTCAGACAGGTGTACCCTGTCTGGAAGATGGAAAAGGATCTTTTCCTCTTTACATTCTCCTAGAAGACTGATTTATTTTTTAAAGTTAGCTTTAATGTATGAAAATTAAAACTCCCAGCTATGAAGTACCTCCAATCAAACACTTCAGTTTACAACAGTGATGTCTTTTATATAATCACCTTCCTCCCTGAGCTGATAACTTTCTCCTGTAACAGCATTCCTTAATAGCCACGTTGTACTTTAAGCACAAATACAGACTGGAGACAGAGCAAAATGAACCAAATGGCAGGATTATCAAACGGCGATGTGGATAAAATACAAGCCCCGTTTGGGAGTTTGCACATTTCTGCAGCCTCAGGGCTGCAGAATGCGTTTCTGTGTATGTGAAAAACAGAGTGTTTTTTTTAACAGAGTGTAATTGTTACCACAATGTAGCAGTTACACAGTCATGTGTGACAGCACATAATCTTAGGATCACATTCCTGTGAAGAAATGAAATGCAAAACTGAAGATATTTTGTTTGGATGACCCTGTTGCACATTACACATCGAATTCTTTCACGTAGGCTTGCGTTTCTCGCTGTGCTCACCCAAGGTTAGCTGTATGGCTCTGCTCTCTGTCTGGTGAAGAGCACATTGAAGGTTGATCAAGAGCAGTGTGGGTGAGGTTGTGTCCAAGATTTGTAGTCAGATTTCAAAGTTCGTAATTGTTCATCACCTCTGCAGGAAATCAAGTAGGAAATTTTACCCTTTGCTACAGAATGTTCAGAAAGTAATGTTTTCCTTTTGATGAGTTTAATATCCAGCTCATTTTGGCTTTGTTATTCAAATTTAAATTAAGGAAGTGGTACGTGCCAAGATGGGAAAAGTGGAATGGGGTTTGGGATTTTTTTAATTTCATCAGATCTGACCAACTGTCCTCATTCTTCTTCATCTCCCCTGAAACATGCCAAGTCAGCTGTTTGTCTGTATTCCAGTTTTTGTCCATTTCAGTGCTTCATTTCTAGTTTGTTTTTTTCTCTTTTTACACAGCACTTTACATCATTGAGTAGGTAGCAAGGCAAAAAGACCATCAGAGATCTCAATGATATAAAATAATATAAAACTTGGCACATAAGAAGAGTGCTGACAATCACAATCATCTCTTTTCAGAAGGAGGAAGAACAACAGTTATTTAGCAATTTATTTTCATTGTTCTGACTTTTTTAAGCAACAGCTGCAGCTGGTTTCTAAAAGGGAACACTCCCTTTATAAATAACATGAAGCTTACAAAGATGTAGGTGTAAATAGCGCATCATAACTCGTGCTCCGCTTTTGCTCTTCCGTTTTAATCATTGCTTCATAATGTGGATGATGAGGTGTAGTTTAGCGCTTCAATCATATGATTCCCAGTCGTCTTCAAATAATCTCTCCACACCAAAAGAAGAGATAGTGGACTATAATATATACATATATAATGGTCTTTATCATTCAGAGCGTATTCCTTTGTCTGCCTTATGTTCCTTATAAAATATTTCATTCTTCACTCTTTCATTAATCTTTATAAAAGTGGCCTCTGCCCCAAGTAGTTTTCCCAGTGTTCCAGAAGAAAACACCTACTTTTTTTATTTGGGGTTGTCTTTTTTTCTCAAGAGAAAAAACAAGAATATAACATTTTGACAGATTTGTATTTTTAGGGGATTTTTTTGAAAAGCACAGAATTTGTTTCGCTTCCTAGCCTCCTTTTGCTGAAATTTATACACTGTCAGTACTGAAGCACTCTAGAGATGATGAGAATACATGTATGTAGTCATAATTTTGACAAGTAATATTATTGAGTACCCATTAGTAGCAAGGAGCGTATGTGCAGCTCCATTTATTTATTTTTTTTTTTAATTGACATTGCCTACATACACCTACATACCGTTCCGTACATGCTGCTGGTTTTGGCCCAATCCTGTTGCACCAATTTCAGTCATTACTTGGGTAGGTATTGAGAGAATAGGAAGACAGTTAAAGGCATTTGTCAAATAAGTTCTGTTTTCATCTATAGGAAGCACATGTGCCATACAGCATTGTCCATACGTTATTTATATTATTAAAAAGTGTCAGGTTCATTATAGCTACAATATATTGTAAATGCCAGAAATCTGTTTTTAATATACTACAATAATATACTAAAAATACATATTTCTTCCACGCGCATATTTGAGGACACCCTGTACATCAGGATTCATCACTGTCTACATTCCAGTGCCACCGCCAGGCACGTGTGCCCGATTTGGCTGTTTCCTATAGCCATACTACACTGAAACGGAGAGAGCTGCATATACATCTAGTTTGACGTCCCACTGGCATCGATACAGGTGCGTACCTACACACGTGTATCTGTTTCTGCTTAGCAGACTGTTGAGCAGCCTACCTTAAAAACATCCTGTATGTATGGACTTTGTCTGTGTGCACACAGCCTGATTTTTCTGCATTTTTTAGAATCTGGTTTTTTTGTTATTTTTTGCTTAAAGCATATACAAGTGTTCCTTTATTCTGTGAAATGGAGGAAGAAGCTGAAAAGGCACAATAGCTCAGCTTAAGCCTTTCAAGAGTTTCATCAAGAAAAGGGTGGTCCACTTGTAACAAATACTAAACGCAAATGTTGGTCTTTTTCAGTTTGTGATCTGTTTAAGGGCAAGAGTTAGATTTTTATTAATTTGATCCTTGTTTTGAAATTGCCGAGAGAACACTCCAAGCAAAAGTTTTTGACTTGGAAGTTGTTTGCAGTAATTAATTTAAGTTGTCTTTCACTATTCATTATTTATGAATTGGTGTTAATTCATGCCCACATGGACAAAGGGTTCATAAACTTCGGGACAGAAATCAGTGGCACTTCCTAAGGGCGTGCAAGCATTTCTAACGTGGGTTAAACTTTCCCACATATGAGTATTTATGATTTTGATAACTTTGCAGAATTTGTAGGTAGCTAGTGTGTTCTGGTGGACTTCATGGACTTATGAGGCTTCTTAATTTTTCTAAAGTCTCTTTCAAATGTGTTTCTGTTGCTGCTGACCAGGGCTTCACCACATTTCTTGCAGACCAGAGATACCTTGTGGAAGTTTGTTGTTGAGACCGAAATGGCTTGTGACAATGGGCTGTGGATGCCATTGGTTTTTTCTTCCTATCTGCAGGCAGGAGATTTGAAGTAGTGGAAAATTAATAAAGGCAGAAGAAGCCAGATGTTGTAAGAGAGACTAGAGGAGATTTAAAGAATACTTTCAGCAAGAAGAGAGAAGATATGAGTATACTTATATGATGGAAGGTGGGGGGTTTTTTTGACCAAGGTCAAAGGCAGTGAGCTAAGCTGGGGTGAAACAACTCTCTTTCTGAGAACAAATCCCAAGTATTTGAGACGGTTTCACTGTCGGGGGCGGGGTGGGGGGAAGATTCTCCCACAGGCATAGGGTTCTGGAAGAAAGCTCACTAAAATTGTGAGATTATCTCAAGGACCTTCCTCGGATGAGATCTCAGGAGAGAGTCCATGTCACAGAAACGTTTGTCATTTTTGCCTGCAGCTTAGCATTGCCCTGTTGCACATTTCTAGATCTTCCACTCGCTCCTTCATCTGTCCTATTTTGAATCACTCATGGTGGAGAACATCACATTGAATGTGTATTGTGCCCACAGGAGTTAGAGGAAGGCTGTGCTATGGGAACCTGTCAATGCCTAGGTAGTGTCGCACACCTATTTCTTTAATGCCTTTTTTTTTTTAAAGGAATACAAGTATCAGCTTCCACTGTAATTGCTGCTGTTCATATGTGCAATACGTTCATATTAAGCTAATGACTGAGAAGTTTTAATTCTGTGAGCCTATGAGCTCCACATTCATCAAGACTTAGGTTGTGCTTTTCCCAGAAGTACTGAACTTTCTTTTGGCTTTCTGTACTTTAACAGTTGTTAACACCTAATCAAATGACTTGCCCAGTTTCTCTGCAGGCAACTTCTGGTCAGCCTCTCTTATTGTGTGTCTTTTATGGGGTTTCTTGTAGGTTAGAGAAAATGTTGTATGTCCAATTTTTGACCTGCGTTAGTCTCTTTGGGAGCGGTATGCAACCTGGTGGTCTGCCTGACATCATGTAGTTTGTAGCATTGACAGATCTACACTACTTTTTATAGAAAAATGCTCACATTCAGGACATAGCAAGAGATCCGCATAGTACAACAAAGATCTTCCACCTCCAGCCCAAGATGTCAGCAGTGCTAGAACTGTGGAAGAGACTGTTGTAAAAACCATTGTCTGCTTAAGCAAATTTAAACTGTTTCATCATCGCATACATTTTAGATAATTCTTTAGGGATAACCAAATTCTTTAGTTTTGGAATTGCAAGCAGATAACGCCTGCGCTAGGCCCTGCAGATCGTTCAAGATGTTTTACTTTGACATATTAATCTAATCCTATCAGAGTAATCCATGTCTATAGGTCAAACCTTTTCACCAGGTATATAAGATTTGTTTTTATAATTATCTTGCCCCTGAGGAATTTGTTCTTCTAGAAATTTCAAAAATAAACATGCTTCAGAATCTTCTCAGACTAACCCAGTAAAAATTTTCCAATGAATAACAGCTGTGACAATGCTTAATAAAGGCTAAAAGGCCAGTATAATGGCATGTCGTTACCATCTCTGACAGACCTGCTACTGTGTTTGGCAAGTGAGTGAATCTGGGCTAAACCATTCCCTGTTAAAGTTGTAGTATCTGTGGGACTTCTGTGGAGTTAGAGATCATAACATGAGACAGTTTTTGCCAGCTGATACTAATGTATTGTGGGAATTAATCAATGTATTGAACTATGTGAATGCTCTAGTATTTACGCGTAAGAGAACTGGGGTTTAATCAATGAATGATTTTCTCATACACCCTGCAGAAGACGCAAATGCTTTTTCAGGCATTGATTTGCACTTTGATATGAAAAAGAAAAGATCCTTTTAAGAACCGTTCACACTTTATACCATTGGGTGTATTTACTCTGTGATACTTTCCTTTATCATAAACAATATGTCCTTGAAACTAATCTTAGATATTTACCACTCTAACCACCTTAAAAAGGTCTCTGTCACTTAAAAGAAAACCTGGATTCAGTTTGGCAATAATGTTTTGAAATCTCCTTTCTCTTACAAAAGTCAAATTTAGAAGTATAAGAACTTCTGGTTTAACTGCTTATGTCCTACTGTTTTATTACATCTTTCGAAGTGGTGCCTCTTCATTTGTGATGTCCAAAGAGTGCTGAAGGAACACGATACCCTAAAGGTGAACGAGCATCAGAAACTGACAGTTCGATTCAAAGAGCTGGGAAAGCTGTTCTTCAGAAAAGGACTAGTTTCTTTCCTGTCTTATAAGCAAGTCTTGAGGGGTGTGGGTGTTTTTAAAAGAGCAAGGGACTATGCACTCTTGAGAAGAGCTCTAAGTCCATATAGTTTTTATGATGCTTGATACTGACCAGCCTTTCAGTGACCAACCCTTCCTTTTTTCGGTCTCAGCTGCCTGCCAGACCCCTGATAACATACTGCCTACTGTGCTTTGTATTACGGGGTCAGATGCCGAACGCTTTTACAAAGTGCCATTGAAATGTGAATTGTTTAAAATACTAACCGCTAATAATCAGTGGAGAAAGGGGTAAGGAGAAAACCCAAGGTTAGTGTTTTTGTGCTTTTCCAAAATGGTTATGAACGAGAAGGCCATAGTTCAAAGAGCATTCAGTAGACGTAGAACATAAGCTTGAGATGTTACAGTGCAAAAATTGTTGCTTATTCATACATGCACAAAGAAGATATTCAGCAAAATTGGTTTTGAAATATTACAGTTATTGTTTTCTTTCTCTAGTGATCTAGAGAGTGAATTGTGAGAATAGAGAATGGAGTCTGTGATACACAAGGATTTTCTCTGTTCATAAGTTACTGTGGTGCCAGTGAGAGGGAGTCCTAGAAGCCTTCTCTATAGCATTTAGCGTTTAACAAGCACCACCTCTTCCAGGCGCCCACTGGAAAATAGAGCTGTGAGAGGCATATGAATCGTTTAGCCTTGTCTTCTGACTGTGGATTTCTTCTACTAGCAAAACGGAAAAAATGTATCTGTGAAACTCATGAGAAAAGGATAGGGACATCAGATTCTTAAAATGGTTAAAAGAGAATCACAGAACTATATATATAGTTAATAGGAACAGCAGCCGTTACAGTAGCAAGAACAAATATGTAAAGAATTGAATAGTTTTGCTTTATGACGTAAGATAAGGCAACAACAACCTGTGAGTTCATCATTTACCAAAGAAGCAGTCTGAGACAAACGTCCAAACTGTTTGGTCAGCTTTGGTGGTTGGAGCATCCCGCTCCTGACTATGCAGCTCTAAGAATGGGTGTTAGTTAATTGGGTGGTTTGTACGCAGAAGGTAGTCTTATCTTGAATGTGGTATGAACTTGCTCTCAGCCCATCTTGTGCTAGGTCTTTGAGTCCCAAAGCTCTGCCACAAGGAAGTTACCCTTCAGATAAGGTTGTTCTGAATTGAAGGGGCTATACACTGAGCTCTAGCCAATTCCCTGAGCCATCCAACCACTGATATGAAGCTTTGAAGTTATTGATAATTTTTAGAAGTTAATAGGAGGTGGTGTCGCCAACTTATAACTGTAGTAGAAGATGAAAAGTGTTAGAGGACTTCTTTTCTGTTAACCCCATGTTGCTTGCAGTTTACAAAATGGCTACTTGTAAACTTGTGGACTAACATCCTAGTAGTATAAAAAAAAAGATATTTACCATCCTTGTTGGGCTAACGACAGGTATACCAGTTTGTGTTTACTGAAGGATCCATTACAGTATTAACTAGCTTATTTTAGTATATACTTCTTAACCAGTAATGTAAGATGTAAACTGTCAGTAAAACTGTTATCACTGAGGATACTGTTTTACTGAGGATAACATGAACCCACATAGAAAATAAGGGGGGTTATTCCAATGATTTTTTAATTATTATTTTGTTTGTATTAAAACTTTTGTACGTGGCATACAGAAAATTTGTTTCCTTCTTTTTCTGTGTCCAAGAATTAATATTATAAGAAAATCTGCTGCTTGGGGCTTGAACTAACCAAATTTAGTTTCCTATCTTTTTCGATTATTCTTGTAACAATGAAATTATGAGGAAATCACATTTCTTAGTCTTAATTGCAAAGGAATAATAATTTGGGCAAAATGCTCTCTAAAAATATGGGCCATGTTTTTAGATTACCTTTATGTGAAATATTGGTCTTTTGTTTTGGGATCAGTATCTGATAGGTTTTATATTAAGCCAGTGGCTTGATCTGATCCTTGACTAGAAATTTGTGGGTAGAAACTGACTTAAATTTAGTCATTGCCCTCAGCTAGCATAAAAAATGGTATGAGTTCAGAGACAACCTTTTTTTTTATATGCTCATCTTTAAATCATGTTTGAATGTGTAATAAAAGAAAGGAAATGAGAGGAGAAGATGGAAACAAACCATCACTTCTCTGACTCTCAGGCCTCGTGAGCCTTAGGTAAAAGTTAAAAGGAAAAGGATTCACAGTGGAGAATCTGATTAAAAGGTCTGGTTTAGATTGCTGTGTAAGCAGGAAATGATGAATCTTGGCAGAGTCTCAGCTGTGAAACAAAGCAGTGAAGAAAGCTGATGCTTTGGATAGACAGGAGAAAAGGAGGGCCCAGGAAATAGGAAATTGCAGACATATTTCATTTTTGCAGAGGCTGAGAAATAGGTTGTCATTACCACCCTTGTATGAACAGTTACTTATTACCTGTTCTGAAGAAAAACAGGAGAGGGTTAATTTTCTAACCTATAGGCTGAAAATAAGACCAGTGACTTGGGGATTGAGTGTTAGCATAAAATATAGCTAGACTGCTTGTCCCCTATCTGAAGATACATAATTTTAAGAGAGAAATCAGATACCTGTTATTAGAAGTAAAAGGCTCAGCGTGCCCCACTGGGGTTACGGTACAGAAGTTTAGCAGTTGATATGCCTAATCTGAGTTATTCATCATCCTTACCCCTGAGGGGACACTGAGAATGAAACACATGCTTTTAAATATATTAATGGTTAATTAATTTATCTCGTTCTCGCCGCTTTTAAGAAAAAATGAGATGGTATGCGGCTTATTCTTTGGATTATTTTGTAGTCTCGTGGTGCTGTAGAGTAAGGAAATTCTAGACTTTCTCAAGAAAATAAAGGACAGTCAGTGACTCCCCATTACATCAAGCCAGCTCCAGTGCTTGCTGAAACTAAGGGAAGAACTGCAAATAGTGGGAGTTTTAGAACTCTGAGAATATTTATTTTCTGTTGTCATATTCTCACATGTGAAGATTCCAACTGGTTGTGCTGAAACCTGTTGATGAGCAATGTTGTAAATCTCTTGTTAGAACAGCAAGTGGCTTGCCTGAAGAACTGGTGCAAAGTGAGGCACACATGAACCGTACCTGAAAATATAGCTGTAAAGTAGTTATTCTTGATCTAGATGACATTTGCTACTGATAAAAATTGTGCTTCCACATGCTGTGCTTATTCCATAATTTGTTTCTGGATGCAATCGTGCCTGAAGTGCTTTTTTAAATTTATGCTGGATGAAAGCGTCTTGATTTTATTGGTCATTTCACACTCCTTGTGCAAAAATGCAACCATTTTAGTGCTTGTTTGACATATTTGAACTAAAATATCTTGTTTTATATAGGAGAGAGTATTTTCAGTAAAATATCTTATGTCCAGGAGCTATGATTTCCTTCCTGCTTGCCAGGGATGACATTTGTTGACATCCGCACTTCATGGAAAATGCAATTTTTAAACTTTCTATGAAATACTAGGATGAATGTTTATAATGTATTATGTGTGAGTGCTGGCTTGGGATAAATCTCTGAAAGTTACGGAACCTCCTTTTATGTTTTCTTCATGAACTGTATTTGCAGCTTTAGATCAGCACTGTATTAAACAGTTCCTGCAGTCTTGGAAATTGCAATTACAATCAGTAAGATTTTAAAAGAATGAGACACACAACAAAAATTGCTCTTACTGAATGCTGTGTTGAAATTTTCCTAGTAAATCATCAGTGTGGTATATGTGCACACTGGAAAAGAAATTTAAAATATGTACTAGAAATTTCAAGGTAGAGGAATTGGGATTTTTGATCTGTGTGAGAGAAATGCTGAATGAAGCCCGGGAAAGTTGTGTCTTCACCAGCAGTTTCTCAAATGTTAAATACTCATCCATTACCCTAGATGCAAGAGCTCTGCAGATCTGCAGAACAGACCTGAACAAACTCTTTGCTTTCCTGTGAGGCAGTTGAAAGAAAACCTATGAAGAGATGTTGCATGAATGTTTGGTGTGAACCAAAGAGTCCAAAGGAGCGTGATCTTGCTGAGTGTCAGCTAACGCCCCAGCCTGACCAATCCCTACTGCTGCCTTCCAACCTGGGTCTGTCTTGTAAAAGTATTTTAGTCAAGTAATATTTTTTTGCTTTCAAAAATGCAGAGGACAAACCTAAAGCTTTCCACCTGAAGGATATGAGTGTGTGGTTTATCCAGTCAAAACCCAGCTTTCACAGGAAACTGGTGTATTACTGTACTGTCTGGAGCAGTCTTTGCCTGTGTCGGCATCACAAATGACCAAAATACTTTTCAGCATTGTAGTTACCAATTTTTCATTCCTCCTTATTTTGTGAAGAATTTGATGCTGAAAACTGAGAAACTTTCTGCTTGTGTATTAGCCTTTTCTTCCATCCCTGCACTGACCCCCGCAAAGGGAAAAGTTACCTCTGCCTATTCCAAAGCTCTCTGTGGCAAACCACCAGCCTTCATATCTCTTTCTCCACCCAAAGTTCACACCCAACAGGAGTGTTTCCTGTGGTTACAATGCGAGTCTGGTAAGTTTTAATGAGGCATTTAACTTTTTTCTTCTTCTAAATTGTTTCTGCCTGTTTCTGTATGGTAACTGTGATTTGCTAAAGCTAAGGGAGGTTATAAACTTTGCCAAGTTTTCTCTTCTTATTTGAAATCTTTGCATTGGTGTCATTTTAAAAAGAGTTTTGGAGGGCCTAGCCTAGAGCATCAGTTGATGCTTTGGATCAATCGATAACTGTATTCTCGCTATTGTCTTCATGGTGTTGCCTTGAGCTCTGTTACAACAGAATCCAACTGGCTTTTTTGGGGCAAAAAAAAGAGTTCTTAAATTCAAATGAAACCATTCCAGCTCTTTACAAGTCTCCCAAGGGTTTTATAGCTTTATGTAGAAGCCTGAACTCTCTCTTTGGGAAGCAGCTGCATTTGCCACACTATAGAAATCATTCCTATAATTTCCCTAGTCATGCCAAGCTAAAATAAAACACCTCTGGTGCTCTTTCTCAAACTTTCCACTCCGGATAAGGCCAATAAGCATTTCTGGAAATGTTTCTTAGAAATGTTGGTATAATTAGCCTTGATTTTTTTTTTTCCTCCCTTCTGTTTATTTGCTTGGCAAAAGACCATTTTTTTTCTACATTGATCTGAAAGGGCAATATTCCGTCTGGCCTCAGACTTGGCATCCACCCCTTTCATCAGTCTGATCTTGAGAAACGGTCTTGTACTGAATCTGAAAAATGAGCCTAGTTTATCCCTCTGCTTATAAATAGCTACTTTTGAAGTACTGAGTTGTAGTGCATGTACTTGTATAGCAGGTACTTGCTTGAGAAACAGGTTTATTACCCACCTTTCTTTTGCAAACTCTTGTTACCTTTGTTTGCTGGTTATGCTTGACATCAGAGTAGCTGAGTCTTCTGCATGGTGGTATGAGCATGGGTCTTGATGTAAGATCAGCTGGTGTCAAATGAGAGCCCTTTTAGTACCAATTCTGCTCTAACAGAAGTAAACGGGGAGAGTGAACGTACTCCAGCCAATACAAGAGGGCATGTATTACATCAAGGTTACACACAAAGAGGCTCTCAGAGCTAAAGTCTTCAGAAAGCATAGGCTTCAGGTAATGGCAATGTATCCTCGTGTTGCTTGACAGTAGCCAGGAAACACTTTGACTCAAAATGTTAAACTCTGCCTTCCGGGCTGCTCTTGTTCTGTGATTTCTGTAACTTGTCCAGAGCTGGCTTTTGTGCAAACCAAGCTATGCCTCAAAGTGCTGCATGTTCTCTGTCATCAGATACATGATGTCATGGTCCTGGCTACTACACCAAGGTGGTGTGGTAGTATTATGTATTATTAGTATAAAGGGATGATAGCAGATCTCTCTTTCACCCAAAAATTTGGTGAGAAAATTAGACAAATTAACATTGGACTTGGTTTGCTTCTGGGTAACTCATTTGCCTTCTGCATGCCAGGAAGGTTTCTGTATTCTCCACATTTTCACTGAATACTTGTACTTTTCATGGTTCAGTATAACTCTTTCATTTCCTTCTGTGGCCCTCTCAGAGAAACTTTTTAAAAGAAAGGACCGAATCATTGGGATAGTGAGGGAAGTAGTGTTACAGCAACATCGTGGAAAAGGTAGATTGGTGCCTGATAGAAGTCGGTGCATTTCTCCCCTAGCTTTGATTACCCCAAAGTTGCTGCTTCTGTTAACTTTACTTTGGAAATGTGGTAGACAATTCTTTCCCCTCTACCTAGCCACAGAGATAAAAGCAAAGAAAGAACGAACTAGTGAGAAATTAGAGGCTGAACGGTAGAGGACGTACTATTGAAGTAGTAAAGGGCTTTGCGCTAAACATAAAAGTTGCCTGAACTCAAGGTTCCAGGCAAAAGGTTCTCCTGAAATGGCATTTTGGATAGTAAATGAGAATTACTCATCTTATTTCAGTTTTCCTGGAAAAATGTATGGAAAGAGGCAGTCAGTCATATTTTGGATCCAAGAAACTGCTTTTCCATATACGTTTACTACCAACAATCTGAAATAATTCCACTTGGTAGGAGCTGCAAAAGACTTTCAGACCTTTGATTCGATGCCGTATGCAGATAAGTGTCTAATGTTAGTTTCCCAAGTCTGAATATTTTGGATCAAGGATTTGATCTGTGAAATATGAGACTGAATCCCAGGTTTTTTTGGCAGACAGTAGAAAATTCTCAAACTAAAAAACCCAAGTCCATTCTAATTGCCTCAAGCAATAAGGAGCCTCTTAAGCCACTACATCAAGCCCTCTGATTTTTTTTCTCTTAGATTTTTTCCCCCCCCTTTTATGCAATTTCAGGATTTCCTCACTGACATTTTCTCTCCCTTGTCATCTGCACTGTTTCCTCCTCTCTTCCCTTTTTCTAGTTTCACATTCATACATTACCCATCTCCACAGAAAGCATTGCAATGTGTGCAGTGAGAACATGTGGGCTTGACCAGTTGTGCAGCACTGGAGAATGGAAACAGCTGGGAAGACTTGACAGTTCAGTTTGCTTCTCTTTGTAGAACTAAGTGATTTTGTAATGAGTAGTATAAGTCACTCATGTAAGTATTTGAGCTTCTTTTTCTGAAACCGCACTGCCATGAGTGAGCAGTAAGTTCTTACAAAACTGAATTCCATCTCTGTTTTTCCAGCTCTGTCTTTACTTACCCTGTATGGTAACATCTCCTTCTTACACGTTAGTCTTATCTAGTTTATACCGAGAGAATGAATAATACCATGACTTACCTATATTCTTTGAAGAGGCATAATTAAAAGAGAATGAAACAACCAACGGCTCTGATTTTTGTTAGCATTGGGATGGTTGAGGTCACGCTCAAGATTTGGTAACTCCTATAAATCTTACTGAGATAAGTCTCCTTATTTACCTTTGTAGTTGTGGCTTTGTTCTTTTCTTTGGTGAGCTACTTTCTACATCATGCACTCCCTAGTCTTGGCACAAGATTTCATTCAAAGAAGATACTCTATATTACGACTACAGCAGCTGCTCTGCAGATACCTGTTTGTCCTGGTCAAAGCAAAATCAGCAGTTGTGAGCAAGTAACATCAAGCCTGCTTGTTTTATAGACAACATGAAACTCTTTCATATTCAGTGGTCATACAAATGATTGATAGACCTCATTATTTTTAAAGAATTAGTGCACTGCAATGTTTCCAGATGCTCTCCAATAGAAGCTTCTGTTATTACTATAGGGAAGTATCAATCAGTAAATAATTCATGTCACTTGTTGCCCTTCTATGCAAGCACAGTGTTCTGATCTTGTGGTTTGGCTTCATTTACAAAGGAATCGTCAATTCAAATAGATTATCATTGTATGCTACACTGCAGACCAGCAGAGGGACAGTTCGAGTGCAGAGAATCATCATTTGGGTTGGAAAAGACCTTTAAGATCATTGAGTGCAACTGTTAACCCAGTACTGCCAAGTCCACCACTAACCATCACCCTAAGTGCCATATCTACACATCAAATTTTAAATATGCCCAGGGATGAACTACATGGAGTCAACTGTGAAAAATACTCGGGTGAAAAGTTATCAAGGAACACTCGGATATGGCAAAAAGTATTTCTAATGAATCCGTAGAGGACATTAGACCATCTGTTACTCAACTATTGCTCTGCCATTGTGCTAGAAGGGATGATGCTGTCAAGGGCTCTTTCTTTCATGAAGCAACTGTAGTGCTTGTAACTAGAGGATGAAAGTTTGCTTGCAGCAGCCTTTTTCATTTTTAAAGCTGGCTTCAAAACTATGATAATAATTGTAGTATGATAGCCAGACAGTTATAAGTCAGGAAGAAGCATAGATACACTGATCAGAGGCTTGGAGGGGTTTTGCTGTTTGTGGTCCCTCCCAAATTAATATAGACTTCGAGGCTGTGACTAACTGAAATAAACTAAACTGATGCTTTGTAAATTTTTGTTTAAAAACATGTAAAAAACTGTAACACCAAAGCTAAATGACTTTGCCCAAGTTCGTTCAAAACAAGATTTTGAAAACAAGGCAATCCTTGCGATTTTTATATTACATTCTGTGACATTCAGTGATACTTGTTTTTAGCATTCTTAGATTAACTTTTAAAAAAAATTCAAGATATGTTGTAGGAAAATTCAGTCTACGGTATACATGAAAAATGCCTCTTGCATGTTTCAATTATCTTCAGGTTCAAAAACCTAGAAAGAGGAAAAGAAATTAAATGCGCTGTGGCGAAATATCAGATGCATTTTACCAGTCACACAGTTCAGAAGGACTTGGTCCATGAACTTGCAACCTTTGCAAAATTCTGCCCACAGAAATTGTGTGGAGGAGAGGGATCTGCATGGGCTCACAAAGCTTGCTGATGGAGCTGTTTCCAGGCTGTTCTGATGGTGGTAGTTCCAACAGTTACCATCCTCTACAAGGTGCAACAAAGCATGAGTTACCATTGCTGGAACTATCTACGTTACCTACAATGGGATGCTTTGCAGACTTCATTTACCACTTTGCAGTATCCAGGATTTGCTCCGATTTCAGTTACTCTCTTAGCAGGATAAAGCATAAATAAGTGTGCCCATTCGTTATCCCTGAAGTCATGTCCTGAGAAGAAAGTATTGATTTGTCACGAGGCAAATAACTTTGCCAAAACCTTTGGGTTTGTTCTAAATCTGGGTTGTGGGTTGGACTGCTTTACCACTAATGCATCGCTATTGGAGATGAACATCCCAAAGTAAACAGTGTCTGTCAGCTATTAAGACCTTCTGTAAAAGAGGTGCTTTGAACGTATGGATTTTCATGTTACTATTGAGGCTCTCTAACCCAAGGAATCTATAGCTGCAACTGCTAATCTGGAATAAATGAATGGCAAATTTCACATAGAAAAACAGCGAAGCCTGTTTTGAAACAACAAGGGATTTTGTGTATGGGTTTTAAGTTCAATATTTTTATTTTGATAATGTATGCCTAGCAACTTGTTTTGTGTATTGGTCTTCTATAAATTTCTTTCATATTGCTAGCATAACTTTACTGGCTAGCACAATTTCTGATGAGAAACAGCCTTTTAAAAATAATTTTCTTTTTAAATGCAGTTTTGTCAAATTTCCAAGGGAAATTAATGAAGTGATTGTATTTACATAGGCTTTTGGAAGGTCCACTTTCAATATTACTCTGTCTGTCTTTGTAATGTTGAACAGATCTGTGCTTTGGAGGATGCTGACAACCAGAAGAATGACATACTCAATCTAGTAGTGCAGCAGATATGAATCACATCCATAATGAATAAACTTGGATGCGTTTGAGTATAAGCACCAAGGCATATATGCCTTGTAGTTGGAGGATGACGTACTGTGTATCCATTTAAACATTGTAGTAGTGGGACAATGGAGAAAGTTAAATACTTGGTGTTCCAGAATCCTAGTCTCTACCCTATTTCTCCCAAAGCTTAATGATTTTCTATGAAAACAATTAAATTTACTGTTGACACTGGGCCGTTTATGGTATCAGTTGCAGGTTCCTGCATGTGCTAAGCCCTTTTGACTTGTAAGATGTTATCTTGATTCATTCAGTGGTCAAAATGACTCTCCCGTCTTGTCTGTCCTGCGTGAATCTTTGTCAGCTTGTCGTTGCACTTGGCTATCAAATGTAGCATTTATTACGTGAGGTTTTCACAGAGGTATGAGAGTGGCTGCACATGCTGGAGATGATGAGTTCATGTGGGAGCGCTGGGGTATTTGGACCATGTAAAGTATGAAAGTGTGAAGAGTTTTCCTTTGTTGTTTTTCATACTGTTTACCCCAAAAGATCTCAACTTGTGTGCAGGGAAACAACTGAAATGGTTGAGGTGACCGTACCTACTGACTGCATCAAAAAAAACATTACAACATCTGGAGTGGTTGTTTTGCTGGGTGTGGCTAACTTGAGGAAAATTGAAAGATATTACAAAAGCTGAACTCAGTAAGAAGGATTTTCATTAACAGTAATCCTTGAACAAATACTCGTATATGGGCACAAACTTCTTGAATCTCCATATAAATGTTCCTTTTCATTAGACCTTTTCCTTTTCATATTTCCTTTGAAGTTTCTTAGTAAGTTTAGAACTTTGTTCCCTCTGAGCCAGCTGAGGACAAATACCGATTTCACTTACACTGATGTACTAATATTATTTGAACAAAGCTGATAAATTATGCGTCTTCTGCAAGAAGCGTTTTTCTTGTGGTACTACACTTCTTCCAGTATGACTGAAAGTCAAAACTTAAAGATGTTTGTGTCTGCACATACACAAACAGCCCAATTAATTATTTGAATATGTCAGAACTTCACAACGTTTTAGCTTGACAAAAACAGTGTGGGCTGTTTCTCATAAGTAACATAGATTTATAAAGTGCTTTTGTTTTACCTAAGCTGATTCACGTTTCTGTAAGGAAACTCTTTGTTGTAGCCCTGCACTGCGTTATCATCCTCCACTTGCTTCTTGTGAAGGCCTTTTCTACCTGTTGAATTTGGTTCATGGTTGTTTTTCAGAAAGCAAAGCATTTTAACTTTCCTGCCACTAGAAACTCACTGGTTCTGTCCCTGGTTTCCTTAGCTATTAACTTCTGTTTTCTCATCTTGTCACGATCTCTTTGGTCCTTGGCAGTGGCAATATCTTTTCTTTCAGGCATGCTGACCTCTCCCAGTCCCTTTGAAGCACTTATGCTCATATCCAAGAGCTGCATTCCAGCTGTGGCGCCTTCTGAGGTACTGAATATATTAAGATAAAAAGAAATAAGCTCAGCTATATTAATAAGAAGCTTTAATGTTTATGCAGGCATAAGCTTTGAGAAATTGGATACCCAAAAATCAGGCTTTAATAGGAATGATGAAGTAACTAAACTGAAAGTCCAAAGAATGATGCTGGTTTTCTGCATGTTCTGGTCCAGTCACTGGTCATATAACATTACTACTGTAGCTATTTTGATACCTAAGTGAATGACACTCTTCTTAGGGAACATAAGATGAAAAAAAAATTGCAGATTCTTTAAAAGTACTTTGTTTTACTTTTTAAGTTCAGTGAAGCAATTGTAACTAAAATCTATTTCCCTACCTTATTTCTCTTATGTGTCAATATAAAAACCTATGCGGGAGTAACCTTTTGTATACTCATAAAATAAAGGCAAGAGGAATTTCTTTTTTTCTCGAATCTGAGCATTACAAAGACTTCACTCTGCTCAGAATCACACCTTGCTGCAGAATTGAGGTAGATAGG
>NW_010431885.1:29072-43662 GCF_000710305.1 Buceros rhinoceros silvestris
AAAGACAAGAGGAATTTCTGTTTTTTTTTTCAAATCTGAGCATTACAAAGACTTCACTCTTCTCAGAATCACACCTTGCTGCAGAATTGAGGTAGATAGGAGATACAGGAGAAATGAAAATGAGGAGTGGTTAAATAAGACGGCAAATCCAACTTTAGAGTGCTTGGTACAGGCTCAAACACATCATTGGTAAGCGTTATAAAGGATCAAACTGATCCACAATAATTTTGCTCGTTGAAATGTGTTTGGAGCGGGTAACTGCCCTGGTGGGTTTCATTTCCTGGCAGAATAGCTGAGATCATGAGATCACAGGTTCTTTGGGCTGTTATTACTGACTCTGAGTCCTATGTGTGCATTCAGAGACAGAAAATTGCTCGTGGCCCCATTCTTTTTTTTCCTGTGGCGTCCTGGATGGCTGGGAGGTCCACAAACACTCTTCCTCCGGTACATGCTGGCACTCCAGACTCTTTTTCTCAAAGCCATGTACAAAACAGTGATTTCTTTCTTACAGCATAGATAAACAGCTTAAACAACGAGGAATGCTTTTGCGCTATGGCTGACTTTACCTTCTTTGACTGACTGAGAGGGTATCATCCTTAAGCACGTATTTGCTGTACCTTACTAAACTGGAGCCAGAGGAGGTGTTTTTCTTACTCACAGCAGAGGAAAGTTATATGTGCCTAAAACTCCGGTTTGGGGATAATCTTTTTGAAGATTATCCTTAAAGTTGTTTAAATGCCTCAGTGAACTGAAAACTTTCAAGATTTCTAAAAAAGGTTTAGTTGGAACAGTTTTCAAATTGCTGGTATTTGGTTTCTTTACTTCAAGTTGGAACTGTTGTATTTTCATCATGGCAGGAATAAACAGAAATAGAGACTCCTCTGAAATTAGTTCAGAGGTGATAGCAGAGCAGAGGGACTTGCCGAAGTTGTATTCCAACTCGACTTTACTTGAGGGAAGATGATTTTCACTGCTGATATTCAGGAAAAGAAAACCGTATCTGTTTATAGATAGCTAATTAGATTTTATTTTTCCCAAACGTTTTTTCTGGGAGTGAGAGGGTTGTTAAGAAAAATCCCTTCTACAGAAGGATTATAAATATACCAGCAACAGGTTAAACTCCTGTTGTGTATAGGTCAGTGTGTACCTATGTGTCATGTTAGCTCCGGGTAAACCCTGGGGATATGAACAATGTAAATAGCCTGACCATTTATGTGAATTTTCACGTAAGTGGAGCATGAGCAAACAGATAAGGGATGTAAGTAGAGAACGTTAAACTTAATGAGCAATAGGTTTGCATATCACGAAACAAGTATATATGGGTTTTGTCTAAAGGATTTATATGTAACATCTTTTTTCATTCTCTTTTGGCCACAAAAGGTGGGTTTTTATTTTTTATGTGCTATGCAAGAATGAAGACCTTAGACTTCAGATATTGCCTTCTTTATTTCATTAGTGTTAATACAGGAAATCAAAAAAGATCACAAAAACACTATGTCTCATTATCAGGATGTTTCTTTTGATTCTGAACATGCCAGCAAAGGATGCTTGATCCTGCAACATCAAAAGATGAAATCATTTGTGCTTAGTTGGTTTGCCTTAGATATTTTTTCTTCAAGACAGAAGATTTAGCTTTCTTTCCTAAACTCCAAAGCATGAAACTGTAAGTGTACATCTCCTAGTGCGTCTGTATTTTATGGAAATAGCTTACTCGGAGCGCAACAGATGGACTCATTTTAACCAAGAATCAGAATCTTCAAATGTTGTGGTGGATACACAGGCCTATACATTTATTACTGAGAGGCAGAGGCCGTTGATTTTAGTGTTTCTACACCTAGGAAAAATAGCCAACAGTAGACAACTCACAGCATCAAATTTTTAATTTTTTTTAATAACAAAGATGACTACGTGAGGAATAGTTGCTGAATCAATTATTGACTACTTTTATACAGCTACCATATTACAATTTTTATCCAGCCAACCATACACGTCACTTAAAATTGTTCGAGTGATTCTAGCTGTGCAGAAGTTGTCAAAAATTCCCAGCTGGGTTTCAGCCAACACATGCTCCACTGCATTAAAACACAGAAGAAAAATAGGATAACTAACACATTTTAAATCACAGCAATGCCTATGTTTTACTTCAGACCAGAAGCCAATGTCTGTGCTTCAAGATTTCAGAGAACAGTCTTGATACTGCTGTAGATGAAATACACTAGGTTTTTGCACAGGTGGCAAAACAAACGTTATGAGATGTTATGAGAAGCTCCAATGTACAGGTTTCATTGATGCCTTGCAGTGAACTTCTATCTTAGAAATGAGCTGATACAGTTTGGTAACTTAACTGTCCACACCGTATTAAAAGGTGCACTGTCGGCTAAGCCTAGGGCATATACACGGGCAGTAGAGTTTTCCTGCTCAAATATACTTTTTTATCACATTGTAATAATATCAAAATGACTGGAGTTTTTGTTTGCATGGGATTTGATCCTTGATAAAGCTGAAAACCCATCTGAAAGAATTACTGTAGCTAACTTCAAGTCAGTGACAGCTAAATGGTATAGGGAGACACCTGAGAGCCAGGTGAACATGATGAAGTGTTATGTTGCTTATTTTGCCTGTTTGGAAGGAATATATTTCACCTCTTGAAAGTTTTCCCATAATATTTCACATTTCATGACAAATCCAAGGTGACAGTTGGAAGGCTCCTCCTATTGTTTCATGCTTTCCAATATGCTTGGAGTGGATCACGGTCATAATGAATTCCAGAAAACCAAGAGAATTTCCACCATGTACAATATCAAAACGTGGATCTATGCTCAACAAGAAATGCAATAATGGGATAGTCTGTGGGACTGGAAAGCGTGGGAGATTCATAATAGGACATGGACCCTCTTGTTCACCTTTCAAAATTTAGACCAGGTGAGCAAGAGCTAATAGATTTTCCTGTTAGTCAGCTCCTGGGTGGGCTTTGTGAGAAGAGAGTTGCAAGGAGCGAACACTCAGATTTAGGGATGGAGGATCCAGCTGATCTCAGACACATGCTGGATGCTCTTCTATAGGTGTTCACAGGTGTTTTTGTGGGAACTGATACTGCTGTACTACACTACCCTCTGCCCAAAATGGGTGTGTGAGGAAGCAGCCAACCTTCTTGTCTCTCATACAGCTTGTGCAGGGCTGGCTCCAGGTGCGGACGAGGCAAGCAGAGGGATCACTTTGATCAAATCCAGTTGCTTAGTTGCTTATTTGCTTATGCCATGCCCATGGAAACCATACAGGTGATGCGAGAGCATGCAGGAGGCAGCTGGAAATGGGTATGGAGGGAGCGGCATTTCTTTGGTGCAGCAGTTGGGTATAGCTTCTCTGAGGAAGCAGGACCTGCCATCTCAGCTCTCCAAATGGTCTTTGTCCCAAACTCCCCCTTTGTCTCCACTGCTGCTCCCTTTTTTGCTTTTCTCGTGAGCGCTCCTGTACTGATCATACTTACTTGAAGCAAATACCATTTCAAAATAGCTAAGTGAGATGCCTCTCAGGCTCTGAAATAATGCTTACCCATCTCATGGTTGTTTAAACCGACCCCTGAGAAGTAGGCAGTCATTTTAATACAGCAGTACTGTGGAGTAAATTTCAAAATATTTGTTAATTCAATTAGTTGACAAAGCTAAAAATTTGGGACATTAATTTTACACATCAGGCATGTGTGTTCATTTTCCCAATTGAGGTGAAAGTCTTCAGCTACTTGACAAAACAGTTACATAATTTACATCCCTCAGGATGTGCATTTGCAGTCTTTCTGTTCAGGGAGTGACAATAGAATAGTTTTCAGGACATTTTTTCTTTAATGAATTAATTATTTACAGAAACTGTCCGAATTACTCAAAGCAGTCTGAAATACTAATGCCTTAACATTTGCCTGAGTCTGAAAACTGAGGTATATTTGTCTACACTGTGAGTTAGAAGCATGGGACTGACTCCAGGAGGACCAGTATAGACAAATGCTACCAACTAAACGTCTTACTAGGGACTTGGACCTGAAAATAATGTCGTCTTTTTATCACACTGTGCTGATATGTTTTAGTTCTCAATAGAACTTCTGTTTTTCAGGGGTTGTCCTGCTCTGACTTGACTGCAGTTTTCTGAAGCCAGCTCTGTTCCAGAGAGCTTGGGAACCTTTGCACAATGCCTTCATGGGGACACCCTAGGCTAAAAAATAAAACAACCCAACATTTTAGTTCATGATGTTTTGAATCATCTTGGGTTATTCTGTGCTTCTTCTAACGTGAAATTGTGTTGAGGTCACGTGATTTAGTGGCTTGGACATTTGACTACACAAGATCCTATGTCTTGGCATTTTGAATTTATCAGGGTCAAACTGTGAATTGAAACCTCTTGAGAGGGCTGGAGAAAGGTGTCTGTGTGTGTATGTATGCGTGTGAAGTAATAAAGTCACTGCTGCAAAGAAATGTCCAAATGAAAAGTTTGCCTGAGTCTGTAGACTGTCTTGCACAGTTGTGATTACTGAAAGTTGAAAAGATATCACTACAATATTAAGATACAAATAGATACCAATAGATTTTTCTGTTTATACACTGTATTTTTTCTCTTTTATCTTAAGTGTATTGGTAAGAAGCAGTAAATGTAAGTTGAGGTCACAAACTTGTTATATTTTGGCAGTGGATAGCAGTGTGAGAGCAAATTTGAAAGAAAGTGTTAAGCTTTAAAGGTCTGCAGTTTGACAGGCTGTTATCTTTTATCCTTACAGCACAAATCTTTATGCTGACTTCTCTTGTATCCCTCCGTTCCCTGGGGGAACTTGGGTTCACTCGCATGTTGCTGGACAAGAGACAAAGAAGATCTGTTCAACACATGGAGAACAGATGCTCATGGGAGGAGGGGGGAATTTTCCAGTGCAGTTACTGTAATATCCATTGCTGCTGTCTTGCTCCCCGTGCAAGCACTGCTGGCCTCTGCAGAGCTAGTCTTGGGGATTTTCCCGGCTTGGAGACAGCCCACCCAGAGATCTGCCCCTGCAGACATTTGCATATCCATGAAAACTCTTTTAGGGTGTCACCTGCTTCCACACAAAGAGAGTGCTTTTTAAGAAGGAGGAATAAAATAGACCGAAGCGCAGAATGGCTCGTTTCTCAAAAACACAGATTAGGGTATACAAGAATATGGGGTCGGCAGAGAACACTGGCCACTCGTGGTCACTCATAGCAATGGTAATCAACAAGCAGGAACCCCGTTTTCATTCTCTGCGGTTGAGCAAGTTGCGAACAGCAGAAGGTGAGGAGGAATTACAAGTCCGGTATTCATCTGAGGCAGGTAGATATATAATACAGTAGGTGTGTAATGTAGGCAGATGGAGCTAAAAGTGTACCTATTTAAGAAATACCGTAACCTCTAAGGGAAGTGCTTGATCTTGGGGATTACGGAAGGCACTGTGATTCATGCTACGAGAGGGGAAGGGCAAACCAGTCTTTGTAATTTGTGTGATTCCTTTTGTGCAGATTTTAAAAGGAGTTTTCTGCCAGGGTGGTCAAACATAGGTTGAACTGGTTGCAGCGACTTCAGTCCTTGGAATAACAGCAGTGAAGATGCAAGGCATGGAGAAATTACTCTGAGGCATAAAGCACCAGCCAGTTATGATACATTTTTACTCTCTTGTTTTCAACAGCACAGGGGAGCACAGCGAAAATGGATGCAGGACAGAATTCTCCCTTCCTAATCAATACGTGTAATGTTAGATTTCAGCCCACCCTAGCTAAATCAGCAAATGTACATTCCGCTACAGTGCACCGGAGGATCAAAAATGAAGAAAAAACGAAAACATAGTCTACTGCTATACATCACTGTTCCCCAGTCTCTGTGGTTGCATATGACCAACAGAACCAGCAACTGCGCCTAAACCCCGCCAGATTCTAGGCTGCTGCAGAGTTGTATGACTACTGAACAGCTTTATCACAGTGCACTGTGGCTCAGTTACTGCTGGCATAAATCAAACGTTGGGACCCCAGATTAGAATGGGGATTTAGGGATTTGCAAAGCGCCTGTTCAGGTAGGACAAATATTTCAGGAAGGGAAATATTTGCAGACAAAGTTCCCAGGACTGAGAAGTGTTTTCCCCAAACGTAGAAAATGGAGAAAAACACCCCTGTATCTGGCCTTGACAGAAAACAGAAGTGTCATTATGACATGTAGCAACCTGGCAAAACTGGAGAGCGTGAAACCTTACCACCCAGCCTGGAAAAAGGTCTAGGCTACTTCTCCTCTCTCTGAGAAAAACTGTGCACAGCTGTATTTTTGTATGTCTACAGATATATACAATAGGTTAATGTGTCTATTTTGTCCTGAAGAAATGATGGGATGATCTGCTCATCAGTGTGTTTTGGCTTCCCTAGACCATTTGGGTTTGTGGGACAATTGAGACGTAGGCTAAAGCAGATGTGACATTGCCCTATTGGTTGATCATGTAATTGTGTTTAAAACTGGAAAAAAATCATTCAGACTATTTTCCAGGTAGGCAATGTTTTCCTCTGTGGAGAATATCTCAGCTTGCTTGGAAGAATCATTTGTTTCTTCCGCGGTAGTCCAGCTCTTTTGCAGTAGTTCCCTGTGCAGTGTTGACTAACGGGAACAAATAACATGTGCTCGATAGTTGCGTTCATTTAGCTCTGAGATATTGCAGGAGACAATGCCAGATTCTTGCTCCCCTACCTCTATTCTCATTTGGTATCTGGGTCTGTCTTGTTACAAGCAGAGTTACCACAGGAGCTGATGGTGATGACTTCTGCAAAGTTAGGTACATGTCCACGTCTTTCCATCAGGCTAGAAGGGGCATTTGTTGGGATGTGCTTTGAGGTGGAATATCATCCCCTTGTATTAATCCAGTCCCCTTGGATTAATTACTGCAGCTTCCGAAATGATGTTCCGGAGCACCAAAGTGCTCTCAGTTCAGAATGAGTACTGAGGTCAGATGTTGTGCAAACAGAGCAGGTTGGCAGTGCTGTCGGATCCCAGGTTAAAATTGTAGCTATGGTATGCACAGGTTAGTGGAGTTTTGGGGGGTTTTTTGGTTTGGTTTGGTTTTTTTTTGTAGAAATAAATATAACAAAACCTGTAACCAGTTAGGCCGCATCCATTTCATGTCATCAATAACAGTGGAAAGTTTTCAAGAAATAGGATAAATTCTGTTTTGTTTTTTTTTTTACCTCACTGAGGGCATTAAACATATGATGCTAAATGGTACTTCAAAATATTTACCTATTTCATATGTAATGTTCTAAATCTGGCAAGCTCAGGGCAGCTGAGTGGTAGTTTATTAAGATATTGTGATGAATGTCAGAAATGTGAACTCCCTTTGCAGAAATACAGTGACCAAACAAGAGAACAGAATCTGCTTTGAGTGCGAAGCATTTTTAACGACCTTGAGAATTTTCACCCTCTCTAGGTTAAATTGTTTACCTTCTTTATTACTGAACCTGCTAGTAGCTAAATTAGAAAATTAAGAATTAAATTAGGGTTTTATGACCTTTCCTAAAAAGTTTGCGAAAAGGGGATTATAAATGGAGCTGATAACAATCTAAAACCACCCCCAACAACCCACATCAGGAAAAAAGCTGTAATGTAAAAATCACCTCAAAGCTTAGCAAAGTGAAATGGTGGGAAACTCAAATTTTGTACAACTTAAAGGATCTTTATGGCATGGAAATGTGTGTCTGAGTGGGGGGTTTTCTGGAACACTTATTCATCAAATAAAGAACATGGTCAGGTGTGTTTCCTGGGGCTATTGCTATTATATAGAGAATATTCCACCTGACATCCCAAGTTTCTTATTATTGTTATTCACACTTTACATGGTGGTTTAAACTAAACTAACCCTTGCCGGTTTTAGAATACATTCTATTTATTGTCTTGCTGCTTTCTCGTGGTTTTACTCTATAAGATATCATAGCGAGTTTAATTTTTGAGGACAAGAAACTGCAAATACAGGGTTTTCTTTTTATTACATTGACCTCCTGGTTAAATGCATGTTTGGTTGCTGCCTTTTTAAAAACACATTAGAATCACAATGTTTATTAGTTGTACACCCTGCTTCCAAAATAGAAGTTATTTTAGATACAGAACCTGCCTTTGAATCCTTGAACTGGCAAGTAAAAGCACTTGCTGAGTTTTAATGGCATCGGCTGGATTTCAGCTGAATCTCTCAGTGCTTAAAGTTTGTGTTTAAGTGTCTCAGTTGTGATTTGAGGATCAACTTTACATGGTCCAGAATGCATTTGAGTACGATCTAGTTTTGGTTGGAAGGGATCATTTGGATCTTCTGTCACTTCAGCTGCCTTTCTGAGGTTATGATGCTCCGAGTTCTTCAATGCAATGAAAATAGGCAAGCCACGCAGCTGTGGTTCGTACAGAAGTCCGCACTGCCAATACTTCTACAGGATGTTTTTTTCAAATTCTTGTTAGCCTAAGCCTCTCTCCCTTTTCCTGTGCTCCTGCAGTAGGATATTAATATATATTAAAATTTAGGAAAATACTTTAAAAGTTATTGTTGAGAGTGATGTGAATACATATTCCTCAGAGGAGCCTTGGTATTCTCATGCCTTTGGTATTACTACTTTGTCTTTCTTGCCTCAAAAAAAGAAAAGCGGGGGGGGGTGGGCTGTTTGTCTGACCCTGAAATTTCATGTGCCTGAGATTAAAAGGAAGGACTGGGTTATCCCATAATCTATACTGGCACTATAGCTGCTAAGTAATTTAATGTGAGTGCTGTGGAAATGATGATGTATGCCAGCAATTGCTGTGAACACAGCTGTGTTTCATCAATCTCTGTTTCCCATGAGGAGACAGAGAACTATCAATGACTTTTGCACATTTGATGTCGGGATTTGGGTAGGTCTGAGGTTTAATTATTTTTATGAAGTTTTGTTTCAGTGATCTTGGATACTCCCATTTCTTACTGGTTTTTTTTCAGTAGCAAGTGAGGCATCATTACTTTAATAGCTAACAAAGAGAAATCTCAAATAAAAGAAATCTGTTTTGTTCATGGGAACCAAGATAGAAAGCAACAACAACACACTTTTACACTGACTTTGTCGTTCTGTAGTTCATCAGATGATAATTATACCAGTTCCTTCCCTGGCTGACAGGATATCCCAAGTCTGAGGTGCTCAGTCATTGCACCCTTCCAGACTAACAGTTGCTTGGCTATGAATTGCCACTTCTCCAATTTTTTTCCTTTCTCTGTTTCTCTCTGCATCTTCTTAGATCTTCATCTAAGAGATGGTTTTTTTATTTCTGTCTCTTTTACCTTGACAGCATTTTAAATTAATTTCTGTAATAACTTTATTTTCCACAATCAAAATTCTCTTCATCCTCACCTCAAGCTGTTGGGAGAAGTTCTGTCAAGCTTCAGCTCACTGACAGATAATAGTTCCAGTGGCAAGGTTCACATGGTGCTGCCCTGAATTGATGGAAAAACCTGAAATGACATGGTTCTGGGGTCACTGTATTGCGTGTTTCAAAGTCACAGAGCCAAAAATGGGGTTTGATTTACTGTGACTTAACTGAGTCATGATGTAGGGCAAAAGCCTTGATCTGCATCATTGTAAGGCAGTGAATGCTGTACTACCCTGTTCCCATGTTACTGGGTTTATGCAGGAGCTGCTGCCAGGTTGTAGTACATACGCAATGTCCTATGAAGTGTTCTGGCAGAAGTCTTGTTATCTAGATAGGCAGTGATTCATCTTTGCTGGATGATTTAAAGAATTTTATGTACTTGTATCTATTGCCTTATTATATAGACTAGCTCTATTTATGTTTATCAACTTCTTGTACATAAGGAAATAAAACTTTCATACACTTCTCATAACACCTTTGCAATGCATACCATGAATATAACATAATTTCATGTCAAACATGCCCCTCCTGTGTTTTATTTACATCTACCTATCAGAGGGTAAAGTAGGTATGTTTGTGGTTTGGCTTCATATTAGACTGCAAAAGCAATGTGGAATCTCCACCTGCAAGAGAAAAGGTGCAAACTGTGTACATAATTTATTCTCAGTTTAATATTAACGATCCCTATATGGAGCTGTCTTTTTCAGGGGAAAAAAATGTGATAGGCTATATTTAGACATTTAAAATCAGTGCAAGTAGAAAAAAATCTCAGTACTGCTATCTTGGTGACAATTTTTAATACTAATTCTGCTGTTTACAGCAGAATGACAGTTTCTGCCCCTGTTTTTGATCACTTCTACCTTAATCTCTCTCCTTCTTAGTCCAGAAGTGCCCAGTACTATTTAAGTGGAAAGTTCATTTCATGTATAAGCACATGAGGCTGGTTATTAGGCTGTATTATTTAATATGTCCTGGTGCAAACCTAATGCACACAGTACTGGTGGGATGATACAATATCTATAATCACAGTTCTGTTTTGAATCTAGTCGTGAATTATCTAAGTGTCGTAATGTGGGTGACTCCACAAAGCACATCACACTTGACAGTTGTGATCTTACAGCACATTGGTGAAATGTACGAGGTCACAGGTGGACTTTTTAGTAATAGCGTTCACATTTTGTAGCATGAGTTATAGACTTGAAAAAAAGGAAGAAAAGGCAATAAATGTTATTTGTCCCAGTATGTTTTTGGTTTAGTACCTATTACTTTTTTTAAGCATTGCTGGGCTTCAGTCCAAATACTAGGTATAGTTTTACCAAGCTCTTTGTAAATATGTGCCTCAAAACCAGTTACTTCTGCTTGTCTTTTGCTAGAGCATAGATACATGTCTCCCCAAGTAAGCCCAAAAAGAGACACAGAAATCTCTATAATATACCAGGATTTGACTTGCCAGGAGAAGTGAGTTATTAAAAGAAATAGAAGAAAAATGAAAGAGAACCTATGCCTTTATGAACAGAATGAAGAAGAAATGAGAATGTTGATTTAATCTATCGATTTGCTGTGAAGTAAAAGACCAGATGTTTTCTGTTAGGTTCCTGCATAAAATACAGTAGGCGCCACTAATACTTACGGACTGGTGACTTCTGATAAGATTGAAAATTGATGTCTGTTCTATTGTTACCAAATGGATATGGCAGGTTACACTGCTGTAGGTGACTCATTTCAGAGCACTTTAATACAGAAGCAATATCTCATTTTCCTAGACTGAGACAAAAACAAGAACCATTTTGCTAGCAGTTTTAAGCTCTAAAGTCAGCCATGAAGAGTTTAATGTCTATGGTAGGCAGTGGAACACACAAAGCTCCTTTGTTGTAGGTCTGCATTCCTTTGGATGCCTAGATAAAGGATAGATTACGTTATTTGCCTTATTTCTATTTGTCAGTCGTCTCTTTGAATGTCTAATTCAATAATAATAATATCTACAGAGGTGCTCAGGGAGATGTGATTAAACTGCAGAGGTGTTGGTAGCAAGTCCTTTCAACATTGGCCCAATTTATCTGTCCGCCTCTCCTTTGACAGATCCAAACATTAAACAGATCACATTTAATAGAAGTTCAAAGGCTTCCCCAAAAAGTTCAGAAAGCTCTGTGATCAGGGGAAAAAAAAAAGGTTCTTGTTTGCCTTCTTGGAAACAACTTGAAGCAATGTATTTCTGGAATTCAGATTGTCCCCTGGTGCTTTTTGAGAGGCCTGAGTTTGCTGAGGTCAGTGTGTAGAGGCTTCCAGGTGTCTTGTCAGCTTTCAGACAGAGAGAGAAGAAAATTCATGGAGAACACCCTGTGAATGCAAACAAAGCACTGGTGTGGTGTGTGGGGGTTATACATGCAGGCACATCCATATGCCAACGTATACATGCTTGCATATGTATATATTTTATATGTATATGCAAGGCAAATAATTTGAACTCCTGCCTCGAACGTGAGGTCAACCTCAGGTACCACACCACCAGGCAGGATCTGTCTATGAGGTGACTGGAGTCTTTTCTTCATGCTTCTCTTACAACCAGCCATGGCTTGGCTTCGCGAACGAAGATCTGGGAAGGGCTTTTCCCACGCTCACTGCAAGCGATGAGTGCACCCTTCGGTGGGTTTTTTAGGTGAGGCGCAGCATGTGCGGAACTGGCTCCACCCTTTACACCTGAGGTTCATCTGCCAGGGCCTAGCGAGCTTGGACGGTGACAGTGAAGTCCTCGGGTCGTAGGTTTGGTTAGAGTGTCCTTCTCTTAGATGATGGATGCCTTACAAGGCTAAACGAGCTCCATCTGCCCAGGTTTGGAGTCAGAGTTGTCCTTCTCCTGGGATGGCTGCCCGAAGGCTAGTGAGCCCATCCTGCCCGTGGGCACACTTTGTCTGACCCTTCAGTTGGGACCTGTCTGGCTTGGGAGACCCCACCGGAGGCACATGCCACCACCAGCACAGCTCTCAACCTCACAAGGGCACGCAAGGTCCTTCCCCACGGCAAGGGGGTGCCCGTGAAAGAGTTCTCTTATCTCTTACAAGGAAGACTAGAAGGCCTTCCTTCTTGCCCTTCCTGAGATTTTTGTTATGAGGCTTTTTTTTTTTTATTTAAATACATGCCCATGCACACACCCACTGTCTTGCCTTCTTGCTGGAAGGTGCTATAAGCCACATAGGGAAATATTTAAAATAACAAAAATACATTTTTGAAAATTGTGTTTTCCTGATGAAGTAATTTCTTACCAGCTGCTGCACTTGGGTCAAAACAACTCCCCTGCAACACTACAAGCTTGGCAGTAGTGACTGGAAAGCTGCACAGCAGACAAGGACCTTGACAGCTGGCTGAATATGAGCCAGCAGTGTGCCCAGGTGGCCAAGAAGTCCAATGGTATCCTGGCTTGTGTCAGAAATAGCATGGCCAGCAGTAGGGAAGGGATTGTTCCCCTGTACTCAGCACTGGTGAGGTCACACCTTCAATCCTGTGTTCTGTTTTGGGCCCCTCACTACAGGAAGGACATTGAGGTGATGGAGCTGGTTCAGAGAAGGGCAACAAAGCTGGTGAAGGGTCTAGAGAACAAGTCTTACAGGGAGCGGCTGAGGGAGCTGGGGTTGTTAGTCCAGAGAAAAGGAGGCTCAGGGATGTCCTCATCACTCTCCACAACTACCTGAAAGGAGGTTGTAGCGAGGTGGGGATTGGTCTCTTTTCCCAAGTAACAAGTGATAGGACAAGAGGAAATGGCCTCAAGTTGTGCCAGGGGAGATTTAAGTTGGATATCAGGAAAAACGTGTTTACAGAGAAGGTGGTAAATCATTGCAACGGGCTGCCCAGGGAAGCGGTGGAGTCCCCATCCCTGAAAGTATTCAAAAGGCACGTGGACGTGGCACTAAGGGATATGATTTAGAGATGACCCTGGCAGTGCTGTGTGAATGGTTGGACTTGATGATCTTACCGGTCTCTTCCAACCAAAACGCTTCGGTGATCCTAAGCATGCGCTTGGATTTGTTTATCTCTGCATTAGCTATTTCATAGAGTGTCCAGTGTCCTAAAAGGACAGACAATTCAGATTTTGGTACCATGCACAGAAAGTCATTGTGGCAACTGTGGGACTCACCTGCAAGATGTGGGCTAGGAAACATTGTACTTGGACTCCAGCCTGGGGCTTATTAGTTCCTACTTATGGGTAAAATTTGTGGAGAATGCAGAAAATATACCAAACGCTCTTAGGTTCTTAATGAGATGAGACTTCAAAGATGTTTGCTCACTCTTCTAAACAGGGACCGATGTGCCTTGTCTGGAGAGACAATTTTCTGATGAGCAACAATGCGCGATGCTTAGAAGCCTGAGCAGTTTGGTTCAGATAAGGACATGAAACTCCAGACTCATAAACAAAAACCTCATTCCAAACTCATGCTATTTCAAATATGCAGTATCTGTCTAGACTCCGCACAAGAAAAGCTCCCTGGTGTGGAAGCAGAGATGCCATAGAAGATAATGACACAGACAATATAGGGGAATGCCAATAGTTGCACGCACAAAGCCTGTACTTCTTTTCAACAAGTAAAGTAGGTGCCGTTGTGCGCGTTTAAAGTCCTGTTGAGGTCCGTGTTTGCTGGCAGCATTTGAGACCACGTAATATCTTGCAGGTCTGGACCCTATGCTGACAGAAAACTGAAACAGGAACAAGGAGTTGTTTCAAGTGCTAGCTAGGAATTAATTGAAGAGATGCACGCTAATCTGTGAGAACTTGTTTACAGCCTAAATCCGTGTCAGAAAATTAGCTTTATACTGACGATACGAAGTCAGTCAAATGACCTGGCTTTGCTTTAGGACCAATCTAGGATAAACTGCAGCATCGTCCAAATTCCAGCATCCAGTTTTCAATGTGCAGAAGCTCCATTCACCTGTACTATCTTTCGAGCCTCTCCCCTTTGGGGAGTTTGGGTCAACCATTCATATCAGATTTGCACCAGAAACTTGCTAAACTGACTCAAGTTTCCTGCCCGGAATGTAAATCCTGTGCCACGAGGGGCTTGCAAGGCTGTTGATACAGCTGGTGGTCACCGTCAGAGGTCTGATCACCCTTCCACCGGGCATCCATCCATGCAGATGCTGCTGGCTTCAGAGCAGTAGCTGTGCGTGTGCTGCCCGCCGCGCCGCGGGCGGGCGGCGGTGT
>NW_010431886.1:0-468 GCF_000710305.1 Buceros rhinoceros silvestris
AGATGGTGGCAACAGGTCCAGTGGAAACCGATAGATCTCTCCCAAAGCAGCAAGATTTTTGTGAGAACGTGCACCTAAAGACTTCTTTGCATAATATTAACCTGACAGCAAGGAAACATACTTCTTTTGAATGTTTTTTCACACCACCACCTCCTTCCTTTGAACAGGAAGTGCCCACAGAGTTAAAAGTATGAATCACAGACACAGCTTGACTCCCAGCGACAGAGCTGACAAAGAGCAGTTGTATCTTCTGATTAGCAATTTTTGAAAAAAACCTAATTCAGTCTTAAGACACTGATAGGAGAAAAATAAACCGCCACCTTGGAGTGGTAGTTCTTTGGAATTAAATGTTTAAAATGTTTTCATTTTAAAAACAATCTCTCACAACTACTGGACTGCAGCAATGTCCTGCGTGAAGTGTGACTCCTGTTCCAACACGGACACCGAAACGACTCTGAGGTTAGGAAA